>NC_084554.2:10887500-10920000 GCF_033978685.3 Nerophis lumbriciformis
GAATGCAGTGTACAGAAAGCGCAGGTGTTACCTACTGGTGACACCTGCAGTTTGCACTTTAGCATTACAAGCAAAGGTCAAACTAAGACATTATGCTTGTGTTGTCAATAGTATTTTTTTCAGGACATGTACTGATAATACATTATATGCATTTTACTTAATTCATTTCACTACGCGTCAGTTACAATAACGCTTATCATGTGACGAATTGGCGCGTTTTATGTGTTTAAAGTGGTGTAGTTGCCACTCCACGTCACTTGGTGGCGCCAGCGTTAGTCTCCGTGGCTCAACAAGAAAACCGGAAGTAGTGTGTTGACAAGCCGGGCTCGACGATTGGATTGATCAAATGTTGACCGAACGGCTTGTTTGCTTTTTGTAATAATGATCTACCACCGACCAACGTTTGTGTATTTTATATTGAAGACTATGCATTGTTTTATTTGGTTAAATGGCACCGCTATGCTGCGAGTGCATGAAATATATGTTTCGCCGCTTACTATTGGACCGACGTGAACCACGTGACCATTTGCGGCGAGATAAGTCGGCAACAATTCCATTCATAAAAAGTGTTAACGGCATTCAAAACAATGCAATCATTCAAAAATGTCACGGTTGTTGTTTGGTGTGTTGATATGTGACGTCATCGTTATTTAGTGTGTGTAACCGTCACTTTAGCTCGTCGTGTCCGGAATGACATCCTCCCTTCTGACTGTCCAGCAGTATCGCTTCTCGGCCTTTTGGCTAAGATCAAGTGTAGTATCTGTTCTTATCAGTTTAATATCTGATACGTCCCCTATCCGGGGACCATATATTAAATTGATTTTTGGAACTGGGAGATGGAACAGGGGCTTGCTCCGTCCACTCCACGCATCGACCTGGTATTGCAGTACCTCCAGGAACGGTGCACCCCCTCTCATGTTGAAAATAAACAATTAAATCGACCAACATCTCCTGCTATATGAAAGTAGGGAATAGTAAATACAGTTCATAAATCCCTGAGGATTATTTGGGGAATTTGAGGTCGCAGGAGCCCTTGATTTGGGTCCATAATCTTATGTTGTTATCGTATGAAGTAACCTAAGGTTGTAAATAAGTTGAAGGAGAACATTATCACAATTTCAGAATGGTTAAAACCATTAAAAATCAGTTCCCAGTGGCTTATTTTATTTTTCGAAGTTTTTTTCAAAATTTTACCCATCACGCAATATCCCTAAAAAAAGCTTCAAAGTGCCTGATTTTAACCACCCGTCCATTTTCCTGTGACGTCACATAGTGATGCCAACACAAACAAACGGCGCATAGAACAGCAAGCTATAGCGACATTAGCTCGGATTTCAGCGGTTTAAGCGATTCAACAGATTACGCATGTATTGAAACGGATGGTTGTAGTGTGGAGGCAGGTAGCGAAAACGAAATTGAAGAAGAAACTGAAGCTATTGAGCCATATCGGTTTGAACCATATGCAAGCGAAAACGACACGACAGCCAGCGACACGGGAGAAAGCGAGGACGAATTCGGCGATCGCCTTCTAACCAACGATTGGTATGTGTTTGTTTGGCATTAAAGGAAACTAACAACTATGAACTAGGTTTACAGCATATGAAATACATTTGGCAACAACATGCACTTTGAGAGTGCAGACAGCCCAATTTTCATCAATTAATATATTCTGTAGACATACCCTCATCCGCACTCTTTTCCTGAAAGCTGATCTGTCCAGTTTTGGAGTTGATGTCAGCAGGCCAGGGAAGCTAGGGTCGATATTCTTCTCTTGATCATCTTCAGTGGCATAAGGGACGGTGTGAGCCAAGACATCCAGGGGGATTAGCTCGCTCGTCTGCGAGAACAAACTGCTGCCATTGCTTGCCGTGCTAGCGAGGTCCTTTGTCCCTGAATTGCTCACACACTCCGGCAGATTTCTTTGACTTTATCGTTGGAAATGCATCTGCTTTGAGTGTCGCAGGATATCCACACATTCTTGCCATCTCTGTCGTAGCATAGCTTTCGTCGGTAAAGTGTGCGGAACAAACGTCCAATTTCTTGCCACTTTCGCATCTTTGGGCCACTGGTGCAACTTGAATCCGTCCCTGTTCGTGTTGTTACACCCTCCGACAACACACCGACGAGGCATGATGTCTCCAAGGTACGGAAAACAGTCGAAAAAACGGAAAATAACAGAGCTGATTTGACTCGGTGTTTGAGAAAATGGTGGATTGCTTCCCGATGTGACGTCACATTGTGACGTCATCGCTCCGAGAGCGAATAATAGAAAGGCGTTTAATTCGCCAAAATTCACCCATTTAGAGTTCGGAAATCGGTTAAAAAAATATATGGTCTTTTTTCTGCAACATCAAGGTATATATTGACGCTTACATAGGTCTGGTGATAATGTTCCCCTTTAAAGGTTTGGTTAAATAAATCATATTGTTAACATCACACCCATATAAACAAAAAGGACGGAACTTTTATGGAAATATTGACAATACAATTTGTTTTGTGTCCACAAGATGGTGCTGTCACGCCAAATTTCTTCCCCCGACAAAAACCTTCCCCCCTCCCATTTACTTCCGGTGTCATTTCCTCTTACTTACGTCATTTCCTCTTATGTCATTGACAGCGATCGATAGAATCCAAATCTCCTGAAAATGGTGGTGTCACTGAATGACATTTGTCTTTATCTTTCCCAGGGGACTTATGTCAAACACCAGCAGGCTTCGAAAAATTCCAGGCGGAGTGTTAGGGAAAATTTCAGGCGGAGTGTTAGGGCCGCTGCTGGGAACTTCTGTCTTCGTGGTAACGTGCAAAAAATATGAATTAATATATAATACTGTTAAATGTCTGTACTTTAAATCAACATTATTGTTGAAACCATTTCACTACAATATTGTGTATGCTGCTGTCCTGTGCCAAAGCCGAAGGGTTATCGATCGCTGTCAATGACGTAAGTAAGAGGAAATGACGTAAGAGGAAATTACCCCGGAAGTAAATGGTGGTGGGGGGGGGGGTTGTAGGGGGAAGAAATTTGGCGTGACAGTGCCATTTCCCCATTATTTGACAGTGACGTCATTGTGTCCGCTTTAACTTGCATGTCAGTTAAAGTTAAAGTACCAATGATTGTCACATACACACTTGGTGTGGCGAAATTATTCTCTACATTTGACCCATCAAATGTAGAGAATAATATTGCTATCCTGATTACAGGATAGCAATTAATATATTTACACAACATTATTGTAGCAATATGTTTCAACAATGTTTATTTCAACTACTGTCCATGTCATGTTTTATCATACCTGGTGGGGTTGTTGTGTGGTGGATTCAGAACTATCCTCTACTTGGGCAGTCCCTGGGATAACTTAATCCATGGAAGCAGCAGCAAGTTAACGCTGATGTTGACAGGAGCCCTTTCTGTAGGTCCATGTTGCACCAGTGTTCTTCTTTTCACGGTAACTGTTGATGTATAGCCCATTTCTAACAATGATAAAGGGTGGTCATCCGTTGGTTTACCATGCAAGAAATGTTTACTGCATATCTGTGAGTCTTTTGTAGGCTTCCAGTCCACCCACTTGTTATCAGCGTTCTTAAATTTCCTATTAACGGCGACAATCCATCTTATTTTCATGTCTGGATCTTTTGTAAACAGGTACTGTTTGAATAGTGAATCACAAACAAATCTGAGTCAAAATAACACTCATGAATGTCACACAGTTTGTTTCCATCTCGTGAGGTTATATGTAATAAAACATCCCACAACTGCGCAAATTGTCTTCGACATATTGAAAAATATACACGACGTGGAATAAACAATAATTCAGAAATGTATCTACTACTATTCACGCTGAAGAGTAAAAACAAACCACAAACTGACGAAGTTTACTAAAAAAGTATGGAGTCGCTTGGCTTTGTTTATCCCTCACGAACTTTGACCTAGACAAATTGGACATGCGCAGACATACTTGCCAACTCTCCAGAATTTTCCGTGAGACTCCCGAATTTCTGTGCCTCTCCCGAAAATCTCCCCGGGACAACCATTCTCCCGAATTTCTCCCGATTTCCAGCCGGACTTAAGGCACGCCCCTTCCAGGTCCGTGCGGACCTGAGTGAGGACAGCCTGTCGTCACGTCCGCTTGGCCAACCAAAAAGTCAATCAATCAATGTCAATCAATGTTTATTTATACATCCCTAAATCACAAGTGTCTCAAAGGGCTGCACAAGCCACAACGACATCCTCGGTACAAAGCCCACATAAGGGCAAGGAAAAACTCACCCCAGTGGGACGTCGATGTGAATGACTATGAGAAACCTTGGAGAGGACCGCATATGTGGGTAACCCCCCCCCCCCCCCTTTGGGAGAGACCGAATGCAATGGATGTCGAGTGGGTCTGACATAATATTGTGAGAGTCCAGTCCATAGTGGATCCAACATAATAGTAAGAGTCCAGTCCATAGTGGATCTAAAATAATAGTAAGAGTCCAGTCCATAGTGGATCTAACATAATAGTAAGAGTCCAGTCCATAGTGGGGCCAGCAGGACACCATCCCGAGTGGAGACGAGTCAGCAGCGCAGAGATGTTCCCAACCGATGCACAGGCGAGCGGTCCACCCCGGGTCCCGACTCTGGACAGCCAGCACTTAATCCATGGCCCCCGGACCTGTGCCCCCCTCCACAAGGGAGAGGGGAGCAGAGGAGAAAAGAAAAGAAACGGCAGATCAACTGGTCTAAAAAGGGGGTCTATTTAAAGGCTAGAGTATACAAATGGGACTTAAATGCTTCTACTGAGGTAGCATCTCTAACTGTTACCGGGAGGGCATTCCATAGTACTGGAGCCCCAATAGAAAACGCTCTATAGCCCGCAGACTTTTTTTGGGCTCTGGGAATCACTAATAAGCCGGAGTTCTTTGAACGCAGATTTCTTGCCGGGACATATGGTACAATACAATCGACAAAAAAAAAAAAAAAAAAGTAACCACAGAACACTATAATGTTCTTTGGTTACTTTTTGGTTGGCCAACGGTTTACGTTGTATTGCGCACCCTGACGGCATGTGTGGGAGTCGGTTCTGAAGTATGAAGTAAAGAGACGTAACTTTGTCACCTCGCCTGGTTATTGACTCCAACCCAGAATATTACACTGCCCATACCTATGCTTCTTCAAAGGCTGTGCTACTGGCTGCAAAGCATTGCACTTTCAAATACAACAATGAGTAGAGGAGTGTGTGTATATGTGTAAATAAATGAACACTGAAATCCAAGTATTTATTTTATATATATACAGTATATATGTATATATAGCTAGAAACTGAAAGTCAAGCATTTATTTTATTTATATATATATATATATATATATATATATAAATGATAAATGGGTTATACTTGTATAGCGCTTTTCTACCTTCAAGGTACTCAAAGCGCTTTGACAGTATTACCACATTCACCCATTCACACACACATTCACACACTGATGGCGGGAGCTGCCATGCAAGGCGCTAACCAGCAGCCATCAGGAGCAAGGGGTGAAGTGTCTTGCCCAAGGACACAACGGATATATATATATATATATATATATATATATATATATATATATATATATATATATATATATATATATATATATATATATATATATATATATAAGATTGTAGCTGAGATAGACTCCAGCGCCCCCCGCGACCCCAAAGGGAATAAGAGGTAGTAAATGGATGGATGTATATATATAAGAAATACTTCAATTTCAGTGAGTTCTAGCTATAAATATGCTCCCCGCCCACCTCAACCCCCTCCCCCCAAACGGCTTGTTTGCTTTTTGTAATAATGATCTACCACCGACCAACGTTTGTGTATTTTATATTGAAGACTATGCATGGTTTTATTTGGTTAAATGACACCGCTATGCCGCGAGTGTATGAAATATTTGTTTCGCCGCTTACTATTGGACCGTCGTGAACCACGTGACCATTTGCGGCGAGATAAGTCGGCAACAATTCCATTCATAAAAAGTATTAACGGCATTCAAAACAATGCAATCATTCAAAAATGTCACGGTTGTTGTTTGGTGTGTTGATATGTGACGTCATCGTTATTTAGTATGTGTCACCGTCACTTTAGCTAGTTGTGTCCGGAATGACATCCTCCCTTCTGACTGTCCAGCAGTATCGCTTCTCGGCCTTTTGGCTAAGATCAAGTGTAGTATCTGTTCTTATCAGTTTAATATCTGATACGTCCCCTATCCGGGGACCATATATTAAATTGATTTTTGGAACTGGGAGATGGAACAGGGGCTTGCTCCGTCCACTCCACGCATCGACCTGGTATTGCAGTACCTCCAGGAACGGTGCACCCCCTCTCTTGTTGAAAATAAAACACCATCTTATCACGGTCAATGTTATAGAAATAGTAAATATTGTTAATAAACAATATCGATGACTATATAGAAAAATTGAAGTCGCAGGATCTTTCTCCTTATAAAGCCGTCTAATGATTTTCTGTACCCATAATCATATGTTCTTATTGCATACAACCTGAGGCAGTAAATAAGTTAAAGGTTTGGTCAAATAAATCAAAATGTTAACATCACACCCATATAAACAAAAAGGACGGAACTCTTTTGGAAATATTGATAATCCAATTTGTTGTGTGTCCACAAGATAGTGCCATTTCCCCATTATTTGACAGTGACGTCATTGTTTCCGCTTAAACTTGCATGAGGATGCACTCGATCACTATGGCAGGGCGTCTGTCGTTTCATCCTGGACAATATTCATGACAAATGTGTGCTTTGTTTTAAAGATGTGATATTTGGATTTACACTGTATGAAAAATGTACCTTTGCAACCTCATTACTCTATTGGCTAAGTTTTATATTCATGAATGTAAGTTTCTCAATACCCAAACTGTTTTTGTGCCTTCAAAAAATAATTAGAACTCTACGTTAAAACACTCTCTACCTCTAACAACCAAAAAGCTGTGAAAACGATGATGCTGTGCTCCAAATTTAAATTATTTACTGAACTGTGTGAGCCTATGGCTTTGCTTTATTTATTTATATTTATTTATTTATATATATATATATATATATATATATACATACATGCATTCTATTTTAGTTACTTTATTGAGTTTACAACCCCCTGCCGCTGTTTTGTACTTATTTTGATTAGTATTATTTCTCAATTGTTTGTAAATGTTGCAATTCATGCAAAACAATAACAGTGCAATACTTTTTTCATAACATGGTCACTACTGCCTAGTTTCTCTTGTTATATTCTTATTTTACTGTTATATTTTTATTTTTATTGTTGCTTTTTTTTTTTAATTGTAATATTTTTCTAATTTTCTTCCATTTATACCCTCATTATTTACCTTTTAAATTCGATCTCAATTCTGTATACTGCTGCTGGAATTTTTTAGTTTTCCTGAGGGAACTCTCCTGAAGGAATCAATAAAGTACTATTTATCTATAAATAAAGGTTTGTAAAAATAAAAATAAAGTCAGTGCATCCACATGCTATGTTTCCTTTATCCTTTGTTTATTTTGTTTTCCTTTCCAGTTGCTAATATCTCTTTGTAATTCTGAATACAGCTGCTAAAAGACTCCAGTCATTCCAGGCGCTTATTCAACTCCTCCCCAAGTTTACTGCCTGCGTGAATGCGTGCGCATGAATAGAGCATTCTGGGACGACTCTTAACTCGGTCGTGTCACTACTCCTTCAATAAATAAAGCCAATACAACTGATTTTGATTGTGATTCTGAATTTGTTTCTGAGAGAGCAGCATCCGCACTTTGCATAAAGAACAGCTTTCAACCTATCAAATGGTTTCACTTCAAAGAGCCGTTCAAAAGACTCGACTCGTTCGCGGACGTCACATCTCTATTATGGAAGGGAGCTGGACCTTTGTCAAAATTCTCTTTAAAAGAGCCGTTCAAATGCCTGGCTGGTGGTATTTGCTTTGTTCTAAATAACTTATTGAGGAAATAATTACTTGTGGCCAGAGGCGATTATATATATATATATATATATATATATATATATATATATATATATATATATATATCTCCTGATGATTGAGGGAACCCCTCATGAAACAGGCCTGTAGAGATGAAGTAGTCTTGTGATTTTTTTCCCACACATACATATACATATATATATATATATATATATATATATATAGTTTTAATACTAATCCATGGAAATCCACACTACGGCGGAGTCTTTAACAGGAATGGCCTGCGGAGTGTTTTTGTTTAAATTCATACTTCTGTAAATTTCTTTGGTATGATTGGACAGATTGTACCGCCGTCATGTGGAGTTCGATGTAGTAAACGACCACAAGTATATTTTCTAGTCGTTTTGGCACAGCATTATTATGTATGAACCAATCCAAACGACTTTCCCCACTCACAAGTTGACATATGTAAAGACAGGCCAGGCTAACAATAGGAAAATGTAAACAGTGCTAGAGCCGCAATGAGTTTATAGTAGGTGTGTGAATGATCAACAATCAATATTATTGGTTGAAATGGACGGCCCCAAAATCAAAAAATTGCGCTTAGGGCCCCATGGAGGCAGTAATAAAAAGTCCAAGTGTATACATTACACAAATATAGAGACTATTGGTGAGAATTATTTTGAAATATTGATAATCTAACGCAGGGGTGTCAAACTCATTTAAGCTCAGGGGCCACATGGAGGAAAACCTTTGCACACGTGGGGCGGACTATTAAAATTAAACCTAAAAAATAAAGACAACTTCAGATTGTTTTCTTTGTCTTACTTTGGCCAAAAATAGAACAAATACATTCTGAAAATATTACAATAAAAATATAGAAAAAAAATACCGACAGCGGTAAAGTTTAGATCAGTGGTTCTTAACCTTGTTGGAGGCATCGAACCCCATCAGTTTCATATGCGCATTCACCGAACCCTTCTTGAGTGAATGTTTTTTTTCTTAATATAATCTTAATTTATAAATAATAATCATGAAATGATGTTATTATCCCTGCGATGAGGTCGCGACTTGTCCAGGGTGTACCCCGCCTTCCGCCCGATTGTAGCTGAGATAGGCTCCAGCGCCCCCGCGACCCCAAAGGGAATAAGCGGTAGAAAATGGATGGATGGATGGATGTTATTATATTAAATAAATACTAATAAAGATTTTTTTTTACAAACAGGAAGTTGCAGGAATGTACCCATGATCCCATGTTTACATCTCATTGTGCAACATGTGAATGTTTTAGTGGGAACTAAATGCGATATCTGAAAGGGGTACAAATTATTTCCAAAGCAAGACCCCCCATACAATACTAGTGCACAGCTCATGAAAAACAATATATTTGTTGTTGTCATTGTAACACTTATATTGGAAAACAATCTCATGGAAATGACTGCTGTAATTTGATTATAATAATAAAACATTTAACTTGTTATTTAGTCAGGTTTGGGACAGGTGTGCTGCTGGTGTGGCCACAGTGCATGTGCACGTCTGACGTCGCTCACATGTGCTCCACTGAATGCTCAAGGAGTTTTTACGTTTGCTCACGTATATGTAAAATTAGAGGGAACATTGTTTGAGGGTATCCATAATACGTCGATAGGGAGAAGTTTCTATTTACACGATGAGTCAGGTGTGTCTTGACCTCCGCGGCGGAGGCTCCGCCGAACCACTGAGGCCGACTCACCGAACCCCTAGGGTTCGATCGAACCCAGTTTAACAACCACTGGTTTAGATCCATGAAGGAAAGAAAAAAGTGAATGAATGTTTATAACTGAATACATTTACATATGCATAAAAAAACATTTTCTTTTGTATTATTTTTTTTATGAATTAAGTAACGTTTATGACCACCTTTTTCCAAAACACAATATAGAATGTGAGATATAACAGGATAATGCGTACATTTATCATTTGTTTTCAAAACAGTTACAAAAATGTGGGACCGCAAAAATGTACTGCTGGACCCCATTTTTTTGACTTGATGGACCCCATTTTGAAAATTCCTAGTACCAATACTTGTTTAAGCACCATCTAACAACACATATCTACTGCCTGTCGAACAAACTTAAATCACCAGGGTTCCTAATAGTTTATGAAGGAAAACAGCATTACAGCTTCTGAAGAAGTTTTCACAACTAAGGGCCACATAGACTAGAGCAGTGGTTCTCAAATGGGTGTACGCGTACCCCTGGGGGTACTTGAAGGTATGCCAAGGGGTACGTGAGTTTTTTTTTCAAATATTCTAAAAATAGCAACAATTCAAAAATCCTTTATTAAAGTTAAAGTTAAAGTACCAATGATTGTCACACACACACTAGGTGTGGCGAAATTATTCTCTGCATTTGACCCATCACCCTTGATCACCCCCTGGGAGGTGAGGGGAGCAGTGGGCAGCAGCAGTGGCCGTTATAAATATAAATACAAACTAGAGATGTCCGATAATATCGGTTTTTTTTTTATCAGTATCGTTTTTCATTTATTTATTTTATTTTTTATTAAATCAACATAAAAAACACAAGATACACTTACAATTAGTGCACCAACCCAAAAAACCTCCCCCATTTACACTCATTCCCACAAAAGGGTTGTTTTTTTCTGTTGTTAATATTCTGGTTCCTACATTATATATCAATATATATCAATACAGTCTGCAAGGGATACAGTCCGTAAGCACACATGATTGTGCGTGCTGCTGGTCCACTAATAGTACTAACCTTTAACAGTTCATTTTACTCATTTTCATTAATTACTAGTTTCTATGTAACTTTTTATATTGTTTTACTTTCTTTTTTATTCAAGAAAATGTTTTAACTTATTTATTATTTTTTTGAAAAAGGACCTTAACTTCATCATACCTGGTTGTCCAAATAAGGCATAATAATTTGTTAATTCCACGATTGTATATGTCGGTATTGGTTGATATCGGTATCGGTAATTAAGGGTTTGGTCAATATCGGCAAAAACCCATTATCGGACATCCCTAATAAAAACCTATCTTTTTTTCCAAATAGTTCAAGAAAGACTACTACAAATGAGCAATATTTTGCACTGTTATACAATTGAATAAATCAGAAACTGATGACATAGTGCTGTATTTTACTTCTCTATCTCTTTTTTTCAACCAAAAATGCTTTGCTCTGATTAGGGGGTACTTGAATTTAAAAAAATGTCACAGGGGGTACATCCCTGAAAAAAGGTTGAGAACCACTGGACTCGAGCATGCAGTTGGCAATCACAATTTAATCCTATTTAACAGTATTAATATCATGGAAAACAAGTCTAACCTACCCCTAAAAGTAGACGTTCAGCGTCGCTGCTTCCTGGCTGCTGGCAGTGTGTACAAGTTGTATTTGTGCAAGTATTTGACATTATGAGGACTTCACCTTAAGAATGCTTCCCTAATTGAGCAGGTGTCATAATGAACAGTCTTTCCCTCAACGACCGATGGGGGTAAAAGTGGCGCACTGCGTGAGAAATCAGCGAGAGCAGCCAGAATAAGAAGAAGTGACTTTGCAGCGACCAATCAAATGAGCTCCGGGGAGCGAGAGGCGTGGTCACCCTTGCTCTGCGCTAGGATTTCTTTAAAACTCTCATTCTCCAGTGACGGTGGTCGGACTATTTACGGCGGAATCCAAAAATAAGTTGAATATTTATAGAACAATTGGAAATGATGTGAACACTGTGCGGCCGATTTGGGATTACGTTGTCTCAAACCCGGAAAACTAATGCGTCTCACACTTCCGCCCGGACATTGTTTACTGTGACACACATCCCGCCAGCTGATCAGAGTTGTGAAGACGTGTACTTTTCCGTGTCCAGTCTCAACTTGGCGTCTTTAGCCATTCGCGTTACATTTTCTTTCTTTTTCTATTGTTGATTACGCTTTTTGGCTGTTGTTTTTTTTTTGTCATGGCAACGGTGGAGGAACTGAAGCTCCGTGTGAGGGAGTTGGAGAATGAATTGATCAAGTGCAAGCAGCAGCAGAGCGCGATGGGAGATGCTCGCCGGCTGCAGCAAACACACCGACCCAAAATTGACAAAATGAGCGCCGACGTGGTGGATTCTAACCCGTACAGGTGAGGTTTCATTTTTTAAGTTTTGCTTTTATTTGCGTGACCACCGCCCTGAGTGGACGCCGCCTGTTGTGAGTCATTCCAGCCGTTTTGTCATTGCAGCCGCCTGATGGCTCTTAAGAGAATGGGCATTGTGGAGAATTATGAGGCAAGTTAAATATTGAAGCCCTTCTAGCCTTGATTGATTGATTAATTGTTGTCATTCTGTTGACAGGACATCAGGACTTTCACTGTGGCCGTGGTGGGTGTTGGTGGAGTGGGCAGTGTGACAGCGGAAATGCTGACTCGATGTGGCATTGGTAAGGTAATGAGACACGCCCTTCTTCTGCGACGTCCTGTACATAAAAGGCCGTGGCATCTGTCAAGCCGACGCTGCAGTAAACATGTTTGCGCATGTGCAAGATGGCGCGGGCTAACGTGGCCACATGTGTTGCCAGCTGCTGCTGTTCGACTATGACAAAGTGGAGCTGGCCAACATGAACAGACTGTTTTTCCAGCCTCACCAGGCCGGCCTCAGCAAGGTTGAAGCAGCCGAACACACGCTCAGGTACACGCCAGGTCCACTTCTCAGTCCCTCCAGGGTTTGTGACCATCGTCCCGCAAATTCAACCTATCCCCACCAAATTATAGGCGGCCTCATTACTTTAATAATAATAATAATAATAATGGAATGGATTTTATTTGCACTTTTCTCAAAGAACTGAACACCCATCCATTATTGACATACTTGCCAACCCTCCCGATTTTCCCAGGAGACTCCCGAATTTCAGTGCCCCTCCCGAAAATCTCCCGGGGCAACTATTCTCCCGAATTTCTCCCGATTTCCACCCGGACAACAATATTGCGTCCTCTCTCACCTGAAAAGGAGACTATTATATATGTCTCTGTTATCCATAGGTTTATCTATAACCCATAAAGTAGGCAGGCACGGAGCTATTTCTCAGCGTGTGTTTATTCCAGCCGGAACGGTAATACACTGACACACAACATCCAGATTCCCATCATGCATTGCTTCAAAACTACGGCAAGTAGTAATGTCCAAAAACATAACAGAGACGAAGCAGAAGAACGAAGAAGAGACATGGCGACGACGAGTAAGAAGAAGAAGTACGCTTGCAAGTTCCAAAATGATTGGAAAAAATAATTTCAGTTCATCCAGGACAGCTCGAAGGGGAAGGGGTATGCTGCCTGCACATTTTGTAGATCAAAATGTAAAAAGAAAACAAATTAATTAAATTGTTATGTATTCAGTGATTATACTATAAAGTTATTTTCCATTTAACTTCACCAGTTTTCGATTATTTTTATTCAAAATCGCTGAATTTTCACATCTGCCGTTCAAATACTGAGAAGATGGTGCGGACTCGGCTAACTGCTGGCCTACTGTGCAGTGAGACCGTATTGCTATATGAACTATATTATACATTTCCATAGTTTAGTTAGCTGAGGTATATAATGTACAGTTTATTTTGTCAACAACTGTATGTGTGTAAAGTATTTCTTGTGCTGAGCAATCATAAAACTGCTGCGAAGACACACTGTGTGAGGCTCGCAGTAATCCCGCCTCCTGGTGCCGGTTAATGCACCCCCGTCGCAGAATGCAACCCCCGACGGGAGCGCCACACCAACCAAAGCCCACACCCAAACCCTCCACGTGCAAGACCGAATCCACCCAGAAAAAGTCACTTAACAAGAAGCCAAAAAGTGCAAAAACAACAATGCTCGCGCCGAAGGAGCCGTGAACGACTGCAGGGACACAAAATTAGGTACACCTGCAGACTGCAGCACGGATTTCATATTTCATTCATTCACAACTCCTCGGACACGAACACCACTGTTCCCGCACTTATAAGTAAAGGTAAGACCATAATAACGTTTTTTTAATTAAATGTGCTTTTTGTGTGCTACAGTTTGTATGTGTAAAGTTAAAGTTAAGTTAAAGTAGCAATGATTGTCACACACACACTAGGTGTGGTGAAATTTGTCCTCTGCATTTGACCCATCCCCTTGCTCACCCCCTGGGAGGTGAGGGGAGCAGTGGGCAGCAGCGGTGCTGCGCCCGGGAATCATTTTTGGTGATTTAACCCCCAATTCCAACCCTTGATGCCGAGTGTCAAGCAGGGAAGAATGCTGGTATGAGCTTTTAAACATAACCCGTTAACTGCTGCCAATCAAATGGTGAATAAGATACTCTTTAGGGTTCATATGTTTGTAAATCTGACTGTGATGAAGTCAGTGCCTCACCAGCCATCAACCTCACCGCACGTCACTGATATATATATATATATATATATATATATATATATATATATATATATATATATATATATATATATATATATATATATATACACAGCATATTTTGTTGGATTTGTTCAAATCTTTTTTGAGTCAGAGTTACAAAAAATGACTTAAAACAATCACAAATTCATAAATCCACAAGCAAATGTATTGGAAAAAATAAGCCTTAAAACATTGCAACTTTTGCCGGAACTTTTTCAAAACGCTGCCGCGATATCAGTCACATAAAATCCTGGAGGGACAGACTTCTTAAAACAAAAGTTTTGCCTCCACACTGATTCTTCTCCCTCCTCACCAAGGAACATCAATCCAGATGTGTCCTTTGAGACCCACAACTACAACATCACCACACTGGACAACTTCACTCACTTTATGGAACGTCTCAGGTGTTTTGTTTTTGTCCTGCTTGTTTTTGCTCCGCCCTCAGTGGAACTTTCCTAAGTTCTCCCCTGTCTTCTTAGTCATGGAGGCATAGCGGAGGGAAAGCCAGTGGATTTAGTCCTGAGCTGCGTGGACAACTTCGAGGCCCGCATGGCCATCAATGCAGTAAGTGCGACAAACACAACACAGAGCTTCTAGACTAACAGTAGGACGGGGATTCATATGGCCCCATACGTCGCGGTTTACCTGACACATGAAACGTGACAAATTTGGGGCATGCACTATCCACTTTTTCCGCCAAATGGCAGTAGATTGTCCAACATCTTAAAACGTGTTTTGTGGCCATTCAAACTTTGACCATTGCTTCAGTTGCTATGTCGAGTACCACTTCACATCATTTCCAGCAGACTGCATTGCAAAATGATTGACTCCTCAGGAATGGGGCCATATGAATCACTTCCCTATTGTATGCGCTGACCTTTCCACATCCTTTCCCCTCAGGCTTGCAATGAGCTTGGACAGGTCTGGATGGAGTCTGGAGTCAGTGAGAATGCTGTTTCAGGACACATTCAGCTCATCATTCCCGGAGAGACTGCCTGCTTCGCGGTACGTCAGAGAAACACAAAACAGCTTTATTACAGGTGGTCCTCTTTTGACTATGTTTTGTGCTACATGCCTTCGCCACATAGCGCTTTAAATGTTGTGGCTTCACAACATCAGATTTTCTTAAAGGGGAACATTATCAACAGACCTATGTAAGCGTCAATATATACCTTGATGTTGCAGGAAAAAACACCATATATTTTTTTAACCGATTTCCGAACTCTAAATGGGTGAATTTTGGCGAATTAAACGCCTTTCTAATATTCGCTCTCGGAGCGATGACATCACATCGGAAAGCAATCCGCCATTTTCTCAAACACCGAGTCAAATCAGCTCTGTTATTTTCCGTTTTCTCGACTGTTTTCCGTACCTTGGAGACATCATGCCTCGTCGGTGTGTTGTCGGAGGGTGTAACAACACGAACAGGGACGGATTCAAGTTGCACCAGTGGCCCAAAGATGCGAAAGTGGCAAGAAATTGGACGTTTGTTCCACACACTTTACCGACGAAAGCTATGCTACGACAGAGATGGCAAGAATGTGTGGATATCCTGCGACACTCAAAGCAGATGCATTTCCAACGATAAAGTCAAAGAAATCTGCCGCCAGACCCCCATTGAATCTGCCGGAGTGTGTGAGCAATTCAGGGACAAAGGACCTCGGTAGCACAGCAAGCAATGGCGGCAGTTTGTTCCCGCAGACGAGCGAGCTAAACCCCCTATCGACCCTAGCTTCCCTGGCCTGCTGACATCAACTCCAAAACTGGACAGATCAGCTTTCAGGAAAAGAGCGCGAATGAGGGTATGTCTACAGAATATATTAATTGATGAAAATTGGGCTGTCTGCACTCTCAAAGTGCATGTTGTTGCCAAATGTATTTCATATGCTGTAAACCTAGTTCAAAGTTGTTAGTTTCCTTTAATGCCAAACAAACACATACCAATGGTTGGTTAGAAGGCGATCGCCAAATTCGTCCTCGCTTTCTCCCGTGTCGCTGGCTGTCGTGTCGTTTGTCGGTTTCGCTTGCATACGGTTCAAACCGATATGGCTCAATAGCTTCAGTTTCTTCTTCAATTTCGTTTTCGCTACCTGCCTCCACACTACAACCATCCGTTTCAATACATGCGTAATCTGTTGAATTGCTTAAGCCGCTGAAATCCGAGTCTGAATCCGAGCTAATCAAATCAAATCAAATCAACTTTATTTATAAAGCACATTCAAAATTTACCACAGGGGTAGCCAAAGTGCTGTACAATGAACAGGTTAAAAGATAAAACGAGTACCGAGCCAACACAACACAAACAGAACACGATAAAAAATAAATAATTAAAATAGAATTAATAAAAACATAAAAACATAAAAACAGGTTCACAGCAGGTGTATTATGGGGCGCCATTGCAGGATGGATATCACTCAGTGTTAAAAGCCATGGAATAAAAGTATGTTTTTAAGAGAGATTTAAAAACAGGAAGAGAGGAGGCTTGTCTAACACTCAGGGGTAGGTCGTTCCAGAGCTTGGGAGCAGCAACGGCGAAAGCTCTGTCACCTCTAAGCTTCAGCCTTGTGTCAGGGACCGTCAACAGCAGCTGATCGGCTGATCTTAAGGATCGGGTGGGGCAGTAAGGCTGAAGGAGGTCGGAGAGATAGGTTGGCGCGAGGTTGTTTAGACATTTAAAAACAAATAAAAGGAGTTTAAAATGTATTCGGTAACGCACAGGGAGCCAGTGAAGGGACGCTAAAATAGGGGTGATGTGCTCACGTCTGCGGGTCTGTGTTAGCAGACGAGCAGCAGAGTTCTGCACGAGCTGCAGGCGGGCGAGGGAGGCCTGGCTAATGCCAACATACAGGGCATTACAATAATCAAGACGAGTCGAGATAAAGGCGTGGATTAATTTCTCAAGATCATGTCCTGATAGAAGCGGTTTCACTTTCGCTATTTGGCGTAATTGATAAAAGCTTTTTTGAACGACGCTGCTGATTTGTTTTTCGAATTTAAAATCTGAGTCAAACTTTACCCCCAGGTTTGTGACACAGTCGCTGAGATACGGGGTCATAGAGTGCCGAGGTCAACGTTGGGGGAGGGAGAGCGACTTGGACCGAACAACATAACTTCTGTTTTGTCTTCATTTAGGCTCAGGAAGTTAGCTGAAAGCCAGACTTTGATGTCGTGCAGGCAGTCAATAAGACGTTGAACCGTGTTATTTTATTTTCTAATGTCGCTATAGCTTGCTGTTCTTTCCGCCATGTTTGTTTGTATTGGCATCACTATGTGACGTCACAGGAAAATGGACGGGTGTATATAACGATGGTTAAAATCAGGCACTTTGAAGCTTTTTTTTAGGGATATTGCGTGATGGGTAAAATTTTGAAAGAAAATTCGAAAAATAAGCCACTGGGAACTGATTTTTAATGGTTTTAACCCTTCTGAAATTGTGATAATGTTCCCCTTTAAAAAAAAAAAAAGTACAGTTCTCATTTACTTCGTTGACCGAGATGGTGCATGTTGGTTGATGTTCACATTTCTCTACAAATACTGCAGCAAAATGAGATGTGGCTATTGGCCCATTTAGCTGTGGGCTAATCGTGGTTCTTGCAGTTCCACAAGATGTGGCCCATATCTCCACATTGTTAGCAGATGCAGGCTTCTCTATTTGGTTGAGCCTAAGAGCCCAATAGCCGCGGTACTAGCAGTTTTGTTAACACCAGGCTGGTTATAGCTGGGCCTTGGAGACGCCATCCTGAAGCTTAGCATTTCAGTGTCAGTTAGGTAATGTCACACAGCCTCCACTAGTTCTGTGGCAGATTGACATTTTCAGTGACGTATGACCTTCAAGACGAGCCGCTGTTGCTTTTGATGAAAGTGTTTGATTTGACAAAATTGCAGACATTCGTCCTAATTAAATAATGACAGCCCAAATCGAGATTGTGACGAAAATGTGATTAATTGTGAAGCCCTTGGACCTCACTCTCCTGCTGGAAATGTCAGTGATAACCAAGCAGCGTCTAATTTTTGAGACGACTTCTTCCTCATGAGCCTGTCCGTCTTTCTTGCAACGCCCCTTCATGGTCATCGTGACATATTCTACATACCGTATTTTTCGGACTATAAGTCGCAGTTTTTTTTCATAGTTTGGCCAGGGGTGCGACTTATACTCAGGAGCGACTTATGTGTGAAATTATTAACACATTAGCGTAAAATATCATATAATATTATTTAGCTCATTCACGTAAGAGACTAGACGTATAAGATTTCATGGGATTTAGCGATTAGGAGTGACAGATTGTTTGGTAAACGTATAGCATGTTCTATATGTTATAGTTATTTGAATGACTTTACCATAATATGTTACGTTAACATACCAGTTGGTTATTTATGCCTCATATAATGTACACTTATTCAGCCTGTTCTTCACTATTCTTTATTTATTTTAAATTGCCTTTCAAATGTCTATTCTTGGTGTTGGTTTTATCAAATACATTTCCCCCAAAAATGCGACTTATACTCCAGTGCGACTTATATGTTTTTTTTCCTTCTTTATTATGCATTTTCGGTTGGTGCGACTTATACTCCGAAAAATACGGTATATACATACAGGGGGCGCCGTGGTGCGGTTGGGAGAGTGGCCGTGCCAGCAACCTGAGGGTTCCTGGTTCAATCCCCACCTTCTACCAACCAGCACATCACCCCTATATTAGCGTCCCTTCACTGGCTCCCTGTGCGTTATCGAATCAATTTTAAACTCCTTTTATTTGTTTTTAAATGTCTAAACAACCTCACGCCAACCTATCTCTCCGACCTCCTTCAGCCTTACTGCCCCACCCGATCCTTAAGATCAGCTGCTGTTGACGGTCCCTGACACAAGGCTGAAGCTTAGAGGTGACAGAGCTTTCGCCGCTGCTGCTCCCAAGCTCTGGAACGACCTACCTCTGAGTATTAGACAAGCCTCCTCTCTTCCTGTTTTTAAATCTCTCTTAAAAACATACTTTTATTCCATGGCTTTTAACACAGTGATATCCATCCTGCAATGGCGCCCCATAATACACATGCTGTGAACCTGTTTTTAATGTTTTTATTTATTCTATTTTATTTATTTATTTTTTATCGTGTTTTGTTTGTGTTGTGTTGTGTTTGCTCGGTACTCGTATTATCTTTTAACCTGCCCATTGTACAGCACTTTGGCTACCCCTGTGGTAAATTTTAAATGTGCTTTATAAATAAAGTTGATTTGATTTGATTTGAACCTCGTCACGTCCGTTGTGTCCTTGAGCAAGACACTTCACTCTTGCTCCTGATGGGTCGTGGTTAGGGCCTTGCTTGGCAGCTCCCGCCATCAGTGTGTGAATGTGTGTGTGAATGTGGAGATAGTGTCAAAGTGCTTTGAGTACCTTGAAGGTAGAAAAGCGCTATTCAAGTGATTTTTCGGATTATAAATCACAGTTTTTTTTCATAGTTTGGCCAGGCGTGCGACTTATACTCTGGAGCGATTTATGTGTGAAATTATTAACACATTGTTGTAAAATATAGAAGAGGAAGCGGCGCATTGTCTACCTTTGGAGTTGGCAGAGTTGTTTAGAAGAGACACAGAGGAAGAAGATTTCATGGGATTTAGCGATTAGGAGTGACAGATTGTTTGGTAAACGTATAGCATGTTCTATATGTTATAGTTATTTGAATGACTCTTACCATAATATGTTACGTTAACATACCAGTTGGTTATTTATGCCTCATATAACGTACACTTATTCAGCCTGTTGTTCACTATTCTTTATTTATTTTAAATTGCCTTTCAAATGTCTATTCTTGGTGTTGGCTTTTATCAAATACATTTCCCCCCAAAAATGCGACTTATACTCCAGTGCGACTTATATATGTTTTTTCCCTTCTTTATTATGCATTTTCGGCCGGTGCGATTTATAATCCAAAAAATGCGGTATAATCCATTTACAGTTTGTAAAACAACTAAAATCTCAACATTATAACATAAGGGATTTTCACCGTTTACCCTCATGAATCCTGTATTTGACCTTTTCTCCCTCAGTGTGCTCCTCCTCTGGTGGTGGCCACCAACATTGACGAGAAGACCCTCAAGAGGGAAGGCGTATGCGCTGCCAGTTTACCCACAACAATGGGCGTGGTGGCAGGAGTCCTGGTCCAAAATGTCCTCAAGTAAGTGTGGTCACTAATGGCTACTGGAAACGCTACAGACCTGTAGCAATCAATGGGCACTCTGGTTACGTATGCATGAGTAATAGTATCAACAGTGTTGGGACTAACGCGTTACTGAAACGCCGTTAGTTTCGGCGGTAACTAGTAATCTAACGCGTTATTTTTTATATTCAGTAACTCAGTTACCGTTACTACATGATGCGTTACTGCGTTATTTTACGTTATTTATTATGCAGTATCAGCTAGAAGCAGAAGATCTGAGTGTGTTTTATTGCAGCGCTGCGGTGTCGTCCTTCTGTGTCACAAGGAAAAGAAGAGGCGTGCTTTGTGTGGGTGGGGGTGAGGGGGCTCCCAGACCGTAGTGTAGGGGCGCAGGGGAGACGTTCCTCCAAGGCTTATGTACTTTGGGGCTAACAACCTTCACTTTACCCGGAAGTGGGTCTTTACAGCTGAGGGTGAATGACGAGGCCGGCGGTTTGTTGCAACTTTGTGACTTTATTGGACGCAGCCACCCACCAAGCTAGAGCACCTGCACGCACTCACTGTCGCCGGTCCCTCACCTCTCTCGCCCACCCACTCACTGACGTCACTCACCTCACATGCTGTCATATCTTAAAGGGCCACACACACACGCTACTCTCATAACAACTAACAAGACATCATGGTGAAGCCAGAAGTCGAGTTTCTTAACATGGAGACATTCTCAATACTTTTCTTTTGTCGAGCACAAAGAAAATAACATTTTAGTTAAATGTAAGTTGTCTTGGATCAAAGATCCCATCTACTTTAACTTTAAGTGCCATTATGTTGCAGCTATTTAAAATAGTTTTGTCAATTTCTTCTGGCCTGAAATAAATTGGCCCTTTGAAACATATCTTTGTCTTTGTGTGTTGTATGTAGACCACATTGCTTAAAGAGTTCAGTGATGCAAATGCATGTCAAGTTGATCAACACATTGTACAAACCCCGTTTCCATATGAGTTGGGAAATGGTGTTAGATGTAAATATAAACGGAATACAATGATTTGCAAATAATTTTCAACCCATATTCAGTTGAATATGCTACAAAGACAACATATTTGATGTTCAAACTGATAAACATTTTTTTTTTTTTTTTGCAAATAATCATTAACTTTAGAATTTGATGCCAGCAACACGTGACAAAGAAGTTGGGAAAGGTGGCAATAAATACTGATAAAGTTGAGGAATGCTCATCAAACACTTATTTGGAACATCCCACAGGTGAACAGGCAAATTGGGAACAGGTGGGTGCCATGATTGGGTATAAAAGTAGATTCCATGAAATGCTCAGTCATTCACAAACAAAGATGGGGCTAAGGTTAACCCCTTTGTCATCTAATGCGTGAGCAAATTGTTGAACAGTTTAAGAAAAACCTTTCTCAACTAGCTATTGCAAGGCATTTAGGGATTTCACCATCTACGGTCCGTAATATCATCAAAGGGTTCAGAGAATCTGGAGAAATCACTGCATAAGCAGCTAAGCCTGTGACCTTCGATCCCTCAGGCTGTACTGCATCAACAAGCGACATCAGTGTGTAAAGGATATCACCACATGGGCTCAGGAACACTTCAGAAACCCACTGTCAGTAACTACAGTTGTTCGCTACATCTGTAAGTGCAAGTTAAAACTCTCCTATGCAAGGCGAAATCCTTTTATCAACAACACCCAGAAACGCTGTCTGCTTCGCTGGGCCTGAGCTCATCTAAAATGGACAGATACAAAGTGGAAAAGTGTTCTGTGGTCTGACGAGTCCACATTTGAAATTGTTTTTGGAAACTGTGGACGTCTTGTCCTCCGGACCAAAGAGGAAAATAACCATCCGGATTGTTATAGGCGCAAAGTTGAAAAGCCAGCATCTGTGATGGTATGGGGGTGTATTAGTGCCCAAGACATGGGTAACTTACACATCTGTGAAGGCACCATTAATGCTGAAAGGTAAATACAGGTTTTGGAGCAACATATGTTGCCATCCAAGCAACGTTACCATGGACGCCCCTGCTTATTTCAGCAAGACAATGCCAAGCCACGTGTTACATCAATGTGGCTTCATAGTAAAAGAGTGCGGGTACTAGACTGACCTGCCTGTAGTCCAGACCTGTCTCCCATTGAAAATGTGTGGCGCATTATGAAGCCTAAAATACCACAATGGAGACCCCCGGACTGTTGAACAACTTAAGCTGTACATCAAGCAAGAATGGGAAAGAATTCCACCTGAGAAGCTTAAAAAATGTGTCTCCTCAGTTCCCAAACGTTTACTGAGTGTTGTTAAAAGGAAAGGCCATGTAACACAGTGGTGAACATGCCCTTTCCCAACTACTTTGGCACATGTTGCAGCCATGAAATTCTAAGTTAATAATTATTTGCACAAAAAAAATAAAGTTTATGAGTTTGAACATCAAATATCTTGTCTTTGTAGTGCATTCAATTGAATATGGGTTGAAAAGGATTTGCAAATCATTGTATTCCATTTATATTTACATCTAACACATTTTCACAACTCATATGGAAACGGGGATTGTATTATTCTCCAGTGCAATAACAGTACTGAAATGAAGGTTAAAAGGGCATTAATGGGAGCCTTAAAAAAAGTAATCAAATAGTTACTTTTCACAGTAACGCATTACTTTTTGGTGTAAGTAACTGAGTTACTTTTGAAATAAAGCAACTAGTAACTGTAATTAGTTACTGGTTTTCAGTAACTAACCCAACACTGAGTATCAACAAGTGAAACTGATTGTGATGATGTTGCAGGTATTTGCTAAAGTTCGGCAGCGTGAGTTATTACCTGGGCTACAACGCCATGCAGGACTTCTTCCCCACCATGGCAATGAAACCCAACACCCAGTGCAACGACCGCCACTGCAGGAGACAGCAGGATGAGTACAAGGTGAAGATCAAAGTCATTGCATGATACGCCAAAATCTTGCCTTGGCTTACTGTGCCTGCCGCTTGAAATGTGTCCCACCAGAAGCGAGAAGCGGAGCGGCCGAGGGTGGAGGTGGTCCAGGAGGAGGAGGTGGCGGTGGTGCATGAGGACAATGAATGGGGTTAGCCCTGCCACATCAGCCATGTTCATGTTGCCAGGTGTTAAAAAAGGTCTTCATGTCACCCCGCAGGTATTGAACTGGTGTCAGAGGAGGCCAACGAAGACACGCAGGGAGCAGCGGCCGCTTTAGCAGACCTCCCTGAAGGCATCGCTGCGGCGTACACCATTCCAGTTGTGGTCAGTCATGACGTAGAGGCTTATTGATAAACTTTTGAATTAAACCTTCATTATTTTTTTTCCTGGAGCAGAATACAGATGCTGGCGAGACAGTAGAAGAGACCGAGCAAAGCCTGGATGACTTGATGGCTCAGATGAGAAAGTTGTAGACTGCATGGCCACCAAAATAAAACAACTAGTGTCCTTGTCATTGCATTCTTTAATGACATCCCACAACTGGCCAATGGGAAAGAAAGAAAGAAAGGTGTGGCTGCATGGAAATTGTTGGACAAAAACAGGAATTAGGTTTTTTGGACACTCAAAAGTGGAAAATATCACTGTTGAAATGCTGCAATGCTTATGAAACAACATTATTAATCTTGTCTTAATAAACATATTTATTAGCAGAGTTTGTGAAATATTGGATTCCATCTTTTATTCCAAAACATTTATAAAAACTACAAAAATGATAGAAATACACATTTACAGTACACAGTATACATGCACTGATAAAATAAAAAACACTAATTAAGTAATGTGGTTGCTATCTTTCTGCGATGAGGTGGCGACTTGTCCAGGGTGTACCCCGCCTTCCGCCCAAATGCAGCTGAGATAGGCTCCAGCACCCCCCGCAAGGGACAAGCGGTAGAAAATGGATGGATGGATGGGTCGCTATCTTTATTTATAGTACAATTAGGGCTGCAACAACTAATCGATTAAAATCGATTATAAAAATAGTTGGCGATTAATTTAGTCATCGATTCGTTGGATCTATGCTATATGCATGCGCAGAGGCTACTTTTTTTTTTATAATTCTTTATTTCTAAACTGCAACATGTACAAACAGCTGAGAAACAATAATCAAAATAAGTATGGTGCCAGTATGCTTTTTTTCCCTTATAAAATACTGGAAAGCATAGAAATGTAGTTTCTTTTATCCGATTATTCATCGATTAATCGAAGTAATAATCGACAGATTAATCGATTATCAAATGAATCGTTAGTTGCAGTCATAAGTACAATATATATTTATTTTTTCAGATTATGACTTAAATTCTTCTTAAATAACTTGAGAGGCTGTATGTTACAATACTATCTGGCAAAGTATTATGTTTTCACAAATACAAATATAAAACAATATTTACCATGAATTGATTAACGTGGACCCCGACTTAAGTAGAAAAACGTACTCTGGTGTTACCATTTAGTGGTCAATTGTACGGAATATGTACTGTACTGTGCAATCTACTAATAAAAGTTTCAATCAATCAATATTGGCATTTGCAGTACTACTAATACTGTATTACAAAACTGGTATTACAGAAAATGTATAATTTATAATAATCCTCATTATCTCAGGGCATTATTTGCAAACCTTCACATAGTACCTCTGTCCGCCAGTGTCACCTGGGGCCAGGAGGGATAGGGGCAGGTCCCCTCATGCTGAAGGTCTCCACGCTGGATGAATGGCGTGAGGGCGCGTTTCCACACACCAGCGATGGCTCCGCCTCTTTGATCTCCATGGCACGCTTGTAGAGCTCGGCTGCCTTTTCGTAATCGCCCTCTTTGTAGCTGCATGGAAAAACATCGGAACATGAATAAACACTCATGTCCCAACTGGGCTTTTATTTGGTTTGGTGTCTATGTTTTTACTTTCTATTTGCACAATCCACTTTATTTATAAGCTATTCCTATCAACCAGGGGTCGGCAACACACGGCTCTTTAGCGCCACCCTAGTGGCTCCCTGGAGCTTTTTCAAAAATGTATGAAAATAGAAAAAGATGAGAACTTTTGTTTTTGTTTGTTTTAATATGGTTTTTGTAGGACAATCAATCAATTAATCAATGTTTACTTATATAACCCTAAATCACGAGTGTCTCAAAGGGCTGCACAAGCCACAACGACATCCTCGGCTCAGATCCCACATCAGAGCAAGGAAAAACTCAACCCAATGGGACAATGAGAAACCTTGGGCGACCGGTGCAATGGACGTCGAGTGGATCTAGCAAAATATTGTGAGAGTCCAGTCCATAGTGGATCCAACATAATAGTGAGAGTCCAGTCCATGGTGGGTCTAGCAGAATATTGTGAGAGTCCAGTCCATAGTGGATCGAATATAATTTTGTGAGAGTCCAGTCCATAGTGGATCTAACATAATAGTGAGAGTCCAGTCCATAGTAGATCTAACATAATAGTGAGCGTCCAGTCCATAGTGGATCTAACATAATAGTGAGAGTCCAGTCCATAGTGGATCTAACATAATAGTGAGAGTCCAGTCCATAGTAGATCTAACATAATAGTGAGAGTCCAGTCCATAGTGGATCTAACATAATAGTGAGAGTCCAGTCCATAGTGGATCTAACATAATAGTGTGAGAGTCCAGTCCATAGTGGATCTAACATAATAGTGTGAGAGTCCAGTCCATAGTGGATCTAACATAATAGTGTGAGAGTCCAGTCCATAGTGGATCTAACATAATAGTGTGAGAGTCCAGTCCATAGTGGATCTAACATAATAGTGTGAGAGTCCAGTCCATAGTGGATCTAATATAATAGTGTGAGAGTCCAGTCCATAGTGGATCTAACATAATAGTGAGAGTCCAGTCCATAGTAGATCTAACATAATAGTGAGAGTCCAGTCCATAGTGGATCTAACATAATAGTGAGAGTCCAGTCCATAGTGGATCTAACATAATAGTGTGAGAGTCCAGTCCATAGTGGATCTAACATAATAGTGTGAGAGTCCAGTCCATAGTGGATCGAATATAATTTTGTGAGAGTCCAGTCCATAGTGGATCTAACATAATAGTGAGAGTCCAGTCCATAGTGGATCTAACATAATAGTGAGAGTCCAGTCCATAGTGGATCTAACATAATAGTGTGAGAGTCCAGTCCATAGTGGATCTAACATAATAGTGTGAGAGTCCAGTCCATAGTGGATCGAATATAATTTTGTGAGAGTCCAGTCCATAGTGGATCTAACATAATAGTGAGAGTCCAGTCCATAGTAGATCTAACATAATAGTGAGAGTCCAGCCCATAGTGGATCTAACATAATAGTGAGAGAGTTCAGTCCATCGTGGATTTAACATAATAGTGAGAGTCAAGGCCATAGTGGGTCTAGCAGAATATTGTTAAAGTCCAGTCCATAGTGGATCTAACATAATAGTGAGAGTCCATTTCATGGTGGGGCCAGCAGGAGACCATCCCGAGCGGAGACAGGTCAGCAGCGCAAACATGACACAAACTTTCCTAATTGTTAGAAATCCCACTGTTTACATTAAACATGCTTCACAGATGAGTGTATTTGGTGCGCGCCATTTTGTCCTAATTTCAGAAGTCCTTGAATGCACCGTAGTTTGTTTACATGTACAACTTTCCTTGATGCTCCCACACAAAGATGTGTTTTCATAGTTGTTAGTTTCCTTTAATGCCAAACAAACACATACCAATCGTTGGTTAGAAGGCGATCGCCGAATTCGTCCTCGCTTTCTCCCGTGTCGCTGGCTGTCGTGTCGTTTTCGTCGGTTTTCGCTTGCATACGGTTCAAACCGATATGGCTCAATAGCTTCAGTTTCTTCTTCAATTTCGTTTTCGCTACCTGCCTCCACACTACAACCATCCGTTTCAATACATGCGTAATCTGTTGAATCGCTTAAGCCGCTGAAATCCGAGTCTGAATCCGAGCTAATGTCGCTATAGCTTGCTGTTCTATCCGCCATGTTTGTTTGTGTTGGCATCACTTTGTGACGTCACAGGAAAATGGACGGGTGTATATAACGATGGTTAAAATCAGGCACTTTGAAGCTTTTTTTTTAGGGATATTGCGTGATGGGTAAAATTTTGAAAAAAACTTCGAAAAATAAAATAAGCCACTGGGAACTGATTTTTAATGGTTTTAGCCATTCTGAAATTGAGATAATGTTCCCCTTTAAACAATATCTTAAGACACTAAATAATTGAATTGGAACACACTTGGAGCTATTTCTATTTTTGGGAAGAATTATTATAGTGTTCCCAACGTTAAAAGGATAAAGCCATTGTTTACAAATTTGGTCGATAAATAACCCAAAAAATTATATTTTGTTGTTTTTTTACTGTACCGAAAATGAACCAAACCGTGACCTCTAAACAGAGGTACGTACCGAACCGAAATTTTTGTGTACCGTTACACCCTTACTACTGACTGGTTACTATTTTAAAATTTGCGGCCATCTTAATTTTTCAGCCTGTACATTTACATGTTTTATCTAGCACAGGGGTGCTCATTACGTCGGTCGCGAGCTACCGGTCGATCGCGGAGGGTGTGTCAGTCGATCACCAGCCAGGCATTAAAAAAATAGTCCTAAAAATGAGCGATCATAAATCTTCACTATGACGTCACTTTCGTCACTTGATTGACATTCACGGCACCCGAGGGTCTTCTGAGATGACGCTGGCTCCTGCCAGCTCATTAAAATTACCGACTGGAAGGCAAGAAACACTTTATTTCAACAGACTCTGGCGCCGTACCTGTCGTCAAAACTCCAAAGACCGACTGCACAGTTGCACAATAAAAGCGCTGCTTCATCCTGCCTGCGCTAACAAAATAAGAGTCTCAGAAAGCTGGCGTGCACAAGCTAGCAAGCTACGGAGTTTGCCGACAATGTATTTCTTGTAAAGTGTATACAAAGGAGTACGGAAGCTGGATAAATAAGATGCCAAAAAGCAACCACTTTCATGTGGTATTGGACAGAAAGGAGGACTTTTTTTCTCCTCCATTCGAAAATGCGGACGTTATCAGCACCACTGTCTGATTCCTATCAATGCAAGTCATCACAATCAGGTAATACACCAACTTATATTCTTGTCTTCATGAAAGAAAGGAATCTATATGTGTTAAACATGCTTGTATTATCTCTAAACACTTTTAACTTATTACCAATATTAACTATATGTGTTAAACATGCTTGTATTATCTTTAAACACCTTTAACTTATTAACAATATTAACTATGTGTGTTAAACATGCTTGTATTATATTTAAAAACCTTTAACTTGTTAACAATATTAACTATGTGTTAAACATGCTTGTATTATCTTTAAACACCTTTAACTTGTTAACAATATTAACTATGTGTGTTAAACATGCTTGTATTATATTTAAACACCTTTAACTTGTTAACAATATTAACTATGTGTTAAACATGCTTGTATTATCTTTAAACACCTTTAACTTATTACCAATATTAACTATATGTGTTAAACATGCTTGTATTATCTTTAAACACCTTTAACTTATTAACAATATTAACTATGTGTGTTAAACATGCTTGTATTATATTTAAACACCTTTAACTTGTTAACAATATTAACTATGTGTTAAACATGCTTGTATTATCTTTAAACACCTTTAACTTGTTAACAATATTAACTACATGTGTTAAACATGCTTGTATTATCTTTAAACACTTTTAACTTATTAACAATATTAACTATATGTGTTAAACATGCTTGTATTATCATTAAACACCTTTAACTTGTTAACAATATTAACTATATGCGTTAAACATGCTTGTATTATCTTTAAACACTTTTAACTTGTTAACAATATTAACTACATGTGTTAAACATGCTTGTATTATCTTTAACCACCTTTAAGGTGTTAACAATATTAACTATATGTGTTAAACATGCTTGTATTATCTTTAAACACCTTTAACTTATTACCAATTTTAACTATATGTGTTAAACATGCTTGCATTATCTTTAAACACCTTTTACTTGTTAACAATATTAACTATATGTATTAAACATTCTTGTATTATCATTAAACACCTTTAACTTGTTAACAATATCAACTATATGTGTTAAACATGCTTGCATTATCTTTAAACACCTTTAACTTATAAACAATATTAACTATATGTGTTAAACATGCTTGTATTATCATTAAACACCTTTAACTTGTTAACAATATTAACTATATGTGTTAAACATGCTTGTATTATCATTAAACACCTTTAACTTGTTAACAATACTAACTATATGTGTTAAACATGCTTGCATTATCTTTAAACACATTTAACTTGTTAACAATATTAACTATATGTATTAAACATACTTGTATTACCATTAAACACCTTTAACTTGTTAACAATATTAACTATATGTGTTAAACATACTTGTATTATGATTAAACACCTTTAATTTATTAACAATATTAACTATATGTGTTAAACATGCTTGCTGTATCATTAAACACCTTTAACTTGTTAACAAAAACATATATTTAATAAATAAGTAAATAAAAATGATATATATGAATGAGGTAGATCCCCACGACTTGATCAATTGAAAAGTAGCTCGCCTGCAGAAAAAGTGTGAGCACCCCTGATCTAGCATGTCATTGGGCAATAGAAATAGCAACGATGCATTTGTCTTTGCTTTTGTAAACAAGCATGATTGTCTATTAATAAAATAACTAGAAAAGCAGCGAAGAGGGTAGACTAACTCAGTAAAATGGGGCATTAGTCTTAGCAGCAGAAAAACTAGCAGCTAAGTCTCTAGAATTAACAAAGCCATAACAGCCTTGTGGTCATGTATAGCCTAAAGTAAATTCTTCCTCGATAGTAACATATTTGTATTAAAACAATACACTTTAACCCAGGCTACTTAATAATTCTTAGCAAGACTATGATGACAAATGTACTATCAGCAGATATCATTCAGTAACCAAAAGCCACTGCAGTATTTCCTAACACCGACAGACCACTATTCTTGGTGACATATATTAAATATTGATTTCAACAAAAGAGGGGGTGCACCGTTCCTGGAAGTACTGCAATACCAGGTCGATGCGTGGAGTGGACGGAGCAAGCCCCTGTTCCATCTCCCAGTTCCAAAAATCAATTTAATATATGGTCCCCGGATAGGGGACGTATCAGATATTAAACTGATAAGAACAGATACTACACTTGATCTTAGCCAAAAGGCCGAGAAGCGATACTGCTGGACAGTCAGAAGGGAGGATGTCATTCCGGACACAACTAGCTAAAGTGACGGTCCACACACTAAATAACGATGACGTCACATATCAACACACCAAACAACAACCGTGACATTTTTGAATGATTGCATTGTTTTGGATGCCGTTAATACTTTTTATGAAAGGAATTGTTGCCGACTTATCTCGCCGCAAATAGTCACGTGGTTCACGTCGGTCCAATAGTAAGCGGCGAAACAAATATTTCATACACTCGCAGCATAGCGGTGCCATTTAACCAAATAAAACAACGCATAGTCTTCAATATAAAATACATAAACGTTGGTCGGTGGTAGATCATTATTACAAAAAGCAAACAAGCCGTTCGGTCAACATTTGATCAATCCAATCGTCGAGCCCGCCTTGTCAACAAACTACTTCTGGTTTCCTTGCTGAGCCACGGAGACTAACGCTGGCGCCACCAAGTGACGTGGAGTGGTAACTACACCACTTTAAACTGGACATGAAGCCAACACATACAACCATTCGTCACATGATAAGCGTTATTGTAACTGACGCGTAGTGAAATTCATTAAGTAAAATGCATAGAATGTATTAATAGTATTTTAAAACAACACAAGCATATCTAGCCGCCATAATATCGGAGTTTGAACTTTGCTTGTAACGCTAACGTGCTAACTGCAAGTGTTACCAGTAGGTGGCAGTACAACTTTTCTGTACACTGCATTCTCAGTTAAAGACCTATTTTTAAACAATATAACTTTATACACAAACAACAATGTAACCATATAAACAGCACAAAATGTAGATATTTATGAATATAAGATAGACGAGAAAATATTGACATATTAATGCTAGTATATGGTTGTCTGGGTAAGCACGTGTTAAGGTTGTCGGTCTTACCTGTCGACAGCTATTTTCTTCCGTTTGGTTACTTCCAAACAAACAAGTGAAAAAAGCACCAAGACAATTAGTATAAAAAACATTGAATGTTTTTGAAGAGGTTTAAATTGTATATTCAATGGGTAAAGTTAGGAAAATGAGGCCTTGCACGGAGTTTGAAGGCCATGTCACTTCGCTGCGAGGCTAAATGAGCTTTAAGCTAACACCACTCGACCTATGTCGGTGTTGCCAGGTGGCAAATGACCAATTATCGTACCAGAACCTGAAAATTGTATCTTGAGGGAAAATGATCCTACATTACCGAGTTTATGTTGCTCAGAAAATCTCTAACAGCAAAAAATTACCACAGTTTCTGTGTTATATATGTTTTTATTGTAGTTTTATCTTTTAAAAAAGTAGAATAAAGTTGCAGGGTCAAAAAAGAGCGCCCCCAGCTGGCTGTAAAAGTGGTGCTGCTGGGAATGTTATGGTTGACAGATGTTCTCATATAGCTTACTTTAATACAGACCGGGGAAAATTCAGGCCCAGGACCCTTAAGCTTTTCAGTCTGGCCCGCTGGACATCCCAAATATTTTTTTTAGATCTCGTGATGTTTTCAAATGACTGTAAGTCTTGAACTATACAACATATTTCAATGGTTGAAATCTGCGCTTTTGCATGATATACTAGTTACTATGGTCATCTAATTAGTTACTATGGTCATCTAATTAGTTACTATGGTAATCTAATTAGTTACTACAGTAATCTAAAAGTCACAGCAGCTCAGACGAGGCACCAAGCAGTGTGGGTGGGGAGTGTTTCCACAGTGTTTCCACAGCGGCCAGCCTGAAATGTGGGTGTCAGGGACAGACACGGAATGAGATTTTTACAACA
>NC_084554.2:10927500-11067500 GCF_033978685.3 Nerophis lumbriciformis
ACTTATAATAATATCACTAACATAACAATAGCACAAAAGTATTGTTGCCGTTTTTTGGAATGTTTTTGTAGAGGGCGGAATAGAGGACCACCCATTGACTCTATTCTACTAGACTTTTATTTACGAGTTAGAACTTATGTCTTCTTTTCTCTCATTATGATTGGGAACGATAGGCAAACTTGAAAAAAAAAAAGTACAGTTCCCCATTACTTAGTTGGCGGAGATGGGGCAGGTTGGTCGACGATCACATTTCTCTACAAATACTGCAGGAAAATGAGATGTCTGATTGGCTGATCGTGGTTCTTGCAGGATTTAGATATTTTTGGACCCTCAAAAGTGGAAAATATCACTGTTGAAATGCTGCAATTCTTATGAAACAACATTATTAATCTTATCTTAATAAACATATTTATTAGCAGAGTTTGTGAAATATTGGATTCCATCTTTTATTCCAAAACATTTATAGAAATAAACACATTTACAGTACACAGTATACATGCACTGATAAAATAAAAATAACTCATTGGGTAATGTGGTCGCTATCTTTATTTATAGTACAATATATATTTGTTTTTTCAGATCGAGACTTAAATTCTTCAAAAAAATACTTCCCTCAAAATGACGTGAGAGGCTTCATGTTACAATACTATCTGGCAAAGTATTATGTTTCACAAATACAAATATAAAACAATTTTGGCATTTGCAGTACTGCTAATACTGTATTACACAACTGGTATTAGCGAAAATGTATATAGTTTATAATAATCCTCATTATCTCAGGGCATTATTTGCAAACCTTCACATAGTACCTCTGTCCGCCAGTGTCACCTGGGGCCAGGAGGGAGAGGGGCAGGTCCCCTCATGCTGAAGGTCTCCACGCTGGATGAATGGCGTGAGGGCGCGTTTCCACACACCAGCGATGGCTCCGCCTCTTTGATCTCCATGGCACGCTTGTAGAGCTCGGCCGCCTTTTCGAAATCGCCTTCTTCGTAGCTGCATAGAAAAACGTCAGATGACGGAACATGAATAAACACTCATGTCCCAACTGGGCTTTTATTTGGTTTGTTATTGTTTTTACTTTCTATTTGCACAATCTACTCTATTTATAAGCTATTCCTATAAACCAAACCAGGCTATTATTTTAGTTTTACTGGGATTCAACGATAGTCTGTTTTTGTCAAAGCATCTTTTTAATTTTTTCATTTCTTCTGTTATTTTTATTTGTATTATCTTCTGTGTGTTCTCTCCTGAACAAAACGCTGTTGTATCATCCGTGATTGATTTACTGCAGCAGCCGAATGTACAAACCCCGTTTCCATATGAGTTGGGAAATTGTGTTAGATGTAAATATAAACGGAATACAATGATTTGCAAATCATTTTCAACCCATATTCAGTTGAATATGCTACAAAGACAACATATTTGATGTTCAAACTGATAAACTTTTTTTTTTTTTGCAAACTTTAGAATTTGACGCCAGCAACACGTGACAAAGAAGTTGGGAAAGGTGGCAATAAATACTGATAAAGTTGAGGAATGCTCATCAAACACTTATTTGGAACATCCCACAGGTGAACAGGCAAATTGGGAACAGGTGGGTGCCATGATTGGGTATAAAAGTAGATTCCATGAAATGCTCAGTCATTCACAAACAAGGATGTGGCGAGGGTCACCACTTCGTCAACAAATGCGTGAGCAAATTGTTGAACAGTTTAAGAAAAACCTTTCTCAACCAGCTATTGCAAGGAATTGAGGGATTTCACCATCTACGGTCCGTAATATCATCAAAGGGTTCAGAGAATCTGGAGAAATCACTGCACGTAAGCAGCTAAACCCGTGACCTTCAATCCCTCAGGCTGAACTGCATCAACAAGCGACATCAGTGTGTAAAGGATATCACCACATGGGCTCAGGAACACTTCAGAAACCCACTGTCAGTAACTACAGTTGGTCGCTACATCTGTAAGTGCAAGTTAAAACTCTCCTATGCAAGGCAAAAACCGTTTATCAACAACACCCAGAAACGCCGTCGGCTTCGCTGGGCCTGAGCTCATCGAAGATGGACTGATACAAAGTGGAAAAGTGTTCTGTGGTCTGACGAGTCCACATTTCAAATTGTTTTTGGAAACTGTGGAAGTCGTGTCCTCCGGACCAAAGAGGAAAAGAACCATCCGGATTTCTATAGGCGCAAAGTTGAAAAGCCAGCATCTGTGATGGTATGGGGGTGTATTAGTGCCCAAGACATGAGTAACTTACACATCTGTGAAGGCGCCATTAATGCTGAAAGGTACATACAGGTTTTGGAGCAACATATGTTGCCATCCAAGCAACGTTACCATGGACGCCCCTGCTTATTTCAGCAAGACAATGCCAAGCCACGTGTTACATCAACATGGCTTCATAGTAAAAGAGTGCGGGTACTAGACTGGCCTGCCTGTAGTCCAGACCTGTCTCCCATTGAAAATGTGTGACGCATTATGAAGCCTAAAATACCACAACAGAGACCCCGGACTGTTGAACAACTTAAGCTGTACATCAAGCAAGAATGGGAAAGAATTCCACCTGAGAAGCTTACAAAATGTGTCTCCTCAGTTCCCAAACGTTTAAAGAGTGTTGTTAAAAGGAAAGGCCATGTAACACAGTGGTGAACATGCCCTTTCCCAACTACTTTGGCACGTGTTGCAGCCATGAAATTCTAAGTTAATTATTATTTGCAAAAAAAAATTAAGTTTATGAGTTTGAACATCAAATATCTTGTCTTTGTAGTGCATTCAATTGAATATGGGTTGAAAATCATTGTATTCCGTTTTATATTTACATCTAACACAATTTCCCAACTCATATGGAAACAGGGTCTGTACAAAAAGAAACCTGCTTAGTTCATCTGTAGACGGCATGGAGTTGAAGTGTCAAAAGCGTTCAAATAAGCGGTCAAAGTCTCCTATAAAATGTGCAATATAGCATCTACGCCCCTTTTATAGTGCCCACCTCGAATGTCATGTGACTAGGGTTGTACAGTATACCGGTACTGGTATAGTATCGCGGTACTAATGAATCAGAAACAGTACTATACTCTGTTTGAAAAGTACTTGTTACCGGTCACGTCATGATATTGCTGGCTTTACTAGCAGAGGGGCATGTTGGCAGCGCACAATCACAGAGTACTTACGAGCAGACACTGTGTAGACAGAAAAGGGAGAACGGATGCATTTTGGTCTAAAAACTAACAATAAAGGTGAAGTTATAACACGGATACGCCCTCAGGAAGAGGTGCTTTAAGACATGGCTCGCTAGCTAGCGGTGAACGTCCATCCGCAGTCTGCAATGTTTTAGCTACTTCTAAATCACTAATCCTCGCCTCCATGGCGACAAATAAAGTAAGTTTCTTACAAGTATCATTATCACTGCAGGACGAGGAATAGCTAAACATACACACACGTAGGAGGATACAATAGCTAACCGCAAACAGCAAGCTAGCACCCCTGAATGTAAACAAATGCCATGGGTGGATCGACACCTGACATCCACTGTAATGATACCAAGTACAATAGTGTATCTAGTCGATACTACTATGATTACATCAACATTTTTTTATCGTCACAATTTTTTTCTTCCGTTTTCTTAAATTCATATTATGTTTATAAACTCTGGAGATACGTCCCTGGACACATGAGGACTTTGAATATGACCAATGTATGATCCTGTAACTACTTGGTATCGGATTGATACCTAAATTTGTGGTATCATCCAAAACTAATGTAAAGTATCCAAACAACAGAAGAGTAAGTGATTATTACATTTTAACAGAAGTGTAGATAGAACATGTTGAAACAGAAAATAAGCAGATACTAACAGTAAATGAAGAAGTGGATTAATAATCCATTTTTACAGCTTGTCCCTCATCATTTTGATGAATAAAATAGAATGAGAAGTGACGCAATATGTTACTACATACATCAGCAGACAAATTAGGAGCCTTTGTTAAATTTACTCACAACTAAAAGACAAGCTGTCTAGTTTGTTGACTATTTTATTTAAGGACAAAATTGTGCTTTGATTGCAATAAGAAACGTATGTTTATTGCACCGTAAGATGTTTTGTTAAAATAAAGCCAATAATGGCATTTTTTGTGGTCCTCCTTATTTAGAAAAGTATCGAAATACATTTTGGTACCGGTACTAAAATATTGGTATCGGAAAACCCTACATCAATCAATCAATGTTTATTTCTATAGCCCTAAATCACAAGTGTCTCGAAAGGCTGCACAAGCCACAACGACATCCTCGGTTCAGATCCCACATGTGACACATACTTCCGTTTTGTGAATACACACCACGTGACCTAATATACACCTTTCTTTTTATGAAATACTACACACCAGATTATAGTATCTCACTAACTTTATCCAAGAGTAGCCTCCAAACTGGAGAGGGCGCCAACACAACATCCATCCATCCCATCCATTTTCTACCGCTTATTCCCTTCGGGGTCGCGCTGGAGCCTATCTCAGCTACAATCGGGCGGAAGGCGGCGTACACCCTGGACAAATCGCCACCTCATCACAGGGCCAACACAGATAGACAGACAACATTCACACTCTTGGGCCAATTTAGTGTTGCCAATCAACCTATCCCCAGGTGCATGTCTTTGGAGGTGGGAGGAAGCCGGAGTACCCGGAGGGAACCCACGCAGTCACGGGGAAAACATGCAAGCTCCACAAAGAAAGATCCCGAGCCCGAGATTGAACCCAGGACTACCCAGGACCTTCGTATTGTGAGGCAGACGCACTAACCCCTCTATCACCGTGCTGCCCGCCAACACAACAGTTCTTTAAAAACATTCAATCAGGCTGGGAACTATAATATTCAATCCTTCTTTCAATTCAAGGAGTAATGGAAACTTTCTTTCTTTAGTTTATTTCGAACATGAACATCATAATACATCACACAATTTCATATCATTTCATTTTACATCATGCCCGAAAAGGAGTAGGAAGAAGCAAAGCTTATTTAATCCTACCCCTTTCCCACTTCAAAGCGTTTACAAATATATAGAATCATTTACTGACCTTTTTATATAATAAAATAACATCTATGAATTAGTATACAACAGTTTTGTAATATGTAATTAATTAATTAATTCAGTCATTATTAACAAACTGAGATGAAGAATATCTTATTTTCAATAAGGTTGGAAGTATTTCTCATAATTCTTCTTCTTTGTACTTTGTAAGCACTATTATTTTGAACAACCTCTAAACTGGATCATATCAGTACAATTTTTAACTTCTTTACTTAATCCATTCCATCATTTAATTCCACATACTGATATGCTAAAAGTTCTAAGTGTTGTACATGCATATAAATGTTTTAAATTATTTTTTCCTCTAAGGTTATATTTCTCCTCTTTAGTTGAGAAGAATTGTTGTACATTCTTTGGTAGCAGGTTATAGTTTGCTTTGTACATCATTTTAGCTGTTTGCAATTTTACCAAATCACCGAACTTTAATATTTTTGACTTAATAAATAAAGGGTTTGTATGTTCTCTATATCCAACATTATGTATTATTCTAACTGATATTTTTTGTAACACGGTTAGCGAATGTAGCGCACATTTGTAGTTATTTCCCCATATTTCTGCACAATAACTCAGATATGGTAACACTAGCGAGCAGTAGAGAATATGTAGTGATTTTTGGCCCAGGACATATTTTGCTTTGACTTGTCCAGGGTGTACCCCGCCTTCCGCCCGATTGTAGCTGAGATAGGCTCTAGCGCCCCCGCGACCCCGAAGGGAATAAGCGGTAGAAAATGGATGGATGGATGGGCATTATTGAAATGTTTTTTGCCACCTTATGTTGTATGTTTTGTATATGAGTTTTCCAGTTCATTTGATCATCTATTAATACTCCCAAAAATCTAGTTTATTTTACCCTTTCTATGTCTACTCCGTCTATTTGTATTTGTGTATGATGCTCTTTTCTACTATTGCAAAATAGCATTATTTTAGTTTTACTGAGATTCAAAGATAGTCTGTTTTTGTCAAACCATCTTTTTAATTTGTTCATTTCTTCTGTTATTATTTGTATTATCTTCTGTGTGCTCTCTCCTGAACAGAAAGCAGTTGTGTCGTCCGCAAATAAAACCAACTTTAAGTCCTTTGTAACCTTACAAATGTCGTTTATATAAAGATTGAACAATCTTGGTCCCAGTATTGATCCCTGGGGTACACCACAGGATATATCTAGCCGTGTTGACATATTTTCACCCATCTTCACATATTGCTTCCTGTTGGTTAAATAACTTCTTACCCAATTCAATACCAAACCTCTGATGCAAACTACCCATCAAATGAATAAAAATGACAATAACATGTTGTAAATGTAAAGTTCTTACTGTAAAATCGACAGTCTACATACAACAAATTCAATAATTAAAAATTAAATCCAGAGGCAATTTTATACATTATTCACTGTTACAAGCAGCCCTCTGATGGCAGTCATAACTTTCATGAGGCCCTCAATGAAAGCCAGTTTGACATACCTGGTCTAAAGTTAAATACTCCCCGTTGATAACTTAATTAATTGTAAAAAAATTCACTAAAAGTCAGACTTTTAAATAACTTATTATGAGGGTATGTTCATTTAAGTCCTTAACTGGATCCTCAACCTCTATATCAATTCATTGAGTGTACTCAAACATGTACTAGTTCAATACTCATAATGTACTACTTATTTTCAACAAGAGAGGGGGTGCACCGTTCCTGGAGGTACTGCAATACCAGGTCGATGCGTGGAGTGGACGGAGCAAGCCCCTGTTCCATCTCCCAGTTCCAAAAATCAATTTAATATATGGTCCCCGGATAGGGGACGTATCAGATATTAAACTGATAAGAACAGATACTACACTTGATCTTAGCCAAAAGGCCGAGAAGCGATACTGCTGGACAGTCAGAAGGGAGGATGTCATTCCGGACACAACTAGCTAAAGTGACGGTCACACACACTAAAATACGATGACGTCACATATCAACACACCAAACAACAACCGTGACATTTTTGAATGATTGCATTGTTTTGAATGCCGTTAATACTTTTTATGAAAGGAATTGTTGCCGACTTATCTCGCCGCAAATGGTCACGTGGTTCACGTCGGTCCAATAGTAAGCGGCGAAACAAATATTTCATACACTCGCAGCATAGCGGTGTCATTTAACCAAATAAAACCATGCATAGTCTTCAATATAAAATACATAAACGTTGGTCGGTGGTAGATCATTATTACAAAAAGCAAACAAGCCGTTCGGTCAACATTTGATCAATCCAATCGTCGAGCCCGCCTTGTCAACAAACTACTTCTGGTTTCCTTGCTGAGCCACGGAGACTAACGCTGGCGCCACCAAGTGACGTGGAGTGGTAACTACACCACTTTAAACTGGACATGAAGCCAACACATACAACCATTCGTCACATGATAAGCGTTATAGTAACTGACGCGTAGTGAAATTCATTAAATAAAATGCATAGAATGTATTAATAGTATTTTAAAACAACACAAGCATATCTAGCCGCCATAATATCGGAGTTTGAACTTTGCTTGTAATGCTAAAGTGCAAACTGCAAGTGTTACCAGTAGGTGGCAGTACAACTTTTCTGTACACTGTATTCTCAGTTAGACATTTTTTAAACAATATAACTACATACACAAACAACAATGTAACCATATAAACAGCACAAAATGTAGATATTTATGAATATAAGATAGACGAGAAAATATTGACATATTAATGCTAGTATATGGTTGTCTGGGTAAGCACGTGTTAAGGTTGTAGTTCTTACCTGTCGACAGCTATTTTCTTCCGTTTGGTTACTTCCAAACAAGTGAAAAAAGCACCAAGACAATTAGTATAAAAAACATTGAATGTTTTTGAAGAGGTTTAAATTGTATATTCAATGGGTAAAGTTAGGAAAATGAGTCCTTACACGGAGTTTGAAGGCCATGTCACTTCGCTGCGAGGCTAAATGAGCTTTAAGCTAACACCACTCGACCTATGTCGGTGTTGCCAGGTGGCAAATGACCAATTATCGTACCAGAACCTGAAAATTGTATTTTGAGGGGAAATGATCATACATTACCGAGTTGATGTTGCTGAGAAAATCTTTAACAGTAAAAAAAATTACCACAGATTCTGAATTATATATGTTGTTATTGCAGTTTTACCTTTAAAAAACTGCTAGAATAAAGTTGCAGGGTCAAAAAGAGCGCCCCCCAGCTGGCTGTAAAAGCGGTGCTGCTGGGAATGTTATGGTTGACAGATGTTCTCATATAGCTTACTTTAATACAGACCGGGGAAAATTCAGGCCCAGGACCCTTAAGCTTTTCAGTCTGGCCCGCTGGACATCCCAAATATTTTTTTTAGATCTCGTGATGTTTTCAAATGACTGTAAGTCTTGAACTATACAACATATTTCAATGGTTGGAATCTGCGCTTTTGCATGATATATTAGTTACTATGGTCATCTAATTAGTTACTATGGTCATCTAATTAGTTACTATGGTAATCTAATTAGTTACTACAGTAATCTAAAAGTCACAGCAGCTCAGACGAGGCACCAAGCAGTGTGGGTGGGGAGTGTTTCCACAGAGTGTTTCCAGAGCGGCCAGCCTGAAATGCGGTCATGGCTGTCTGAGTGATTGGAGCACATACTTGTTGGTCACAAAAAAACATTCATGAAATTTGCTTCTTTTATGAATTTATTATGGGTCTACTGAAAATGTGAGCAAATGTGCTGGGTCAAAAGTATACATACAGCAATGTTAATATTTGCTTACATGTCCCTTGGCAAGTTTACCTGCAATAAGGCGCTTGGTAGCCATCCACAAGCTCCTGGTTGAATTTTTGATCATCCCCTCTTGACAAAATTGGTGCAGTTCAGCTAAATGTGTTGGTTTTCTGACATGGACTCGTTTCTTCAGCATTGTCCACACGTCAGGACTTTGGGGAAACACCTTAATTCTAGCCTGATTAAGCCATTCCTTTACCACTTTTTGCTCATTTTAAGCAAATGGCGGCGCACTAATGTCACAAAAGCATCACTGCATTTGATTTTTCCTTCAACATCAATTACTCACTGCAGACTTCATGAGGGCCAACAAATATAATTAAACATCACTTACTGTACAAGGTCTGCAGTCATTGAGGCCGACTGGTTTTTGTTTTATCACAGTTTGGATGAGGAATGACTCATAATCATCACAAAGAAAAAAGGGGGTGGAACCAAGCATGTTTACGTGTCTTTCTTACCATTTCCGGTTGTAAATTGGATCCCAAAGTTGAGCAACTTGTCGGACGATGTCTTCATATTTTTACTATTAAGGTGAGAGGCATTATTTATGATCGAGAATAAACTTTTACAAGCTCAGAGGTGAGAAAGCAGCTCACCGACCAATGATGTCAATACAGCAGCACAAGCTAGCTAGCGCTCTAAATAAATAGTTTGTCTGCAATAGCACTTATAATAATATCACTAATATAACAATAGCACAAAAGTATTGTTGCCGTTTTTTGGATGTTTTTGTCGAGGGCGGAATAGAGGACCACCCATTGACTCTATTCTACTCGACATTTATTTACAAGTTAGAACTTATGTCTTCTTTTCTCTCATAATGAGAACGATAGGCAAACTTTAAAAAAAAAGTACAGTTCCCCATTACTTAGTTGGCGGAGATGGGGCAGGTTGGTCGACGATCACATTTCTCGACAAATACTGCAGCAAAATGAGATGTCTGATTGGCTGATGGTGGTTCTTGCAGGATTTAGATATTTTTGGACACTCAAAAGTGGAAAATATCACTGTTGAAATGCTGCAATGCTTATGAAACAACATTATTAATCTTATCTTAATAAACATATTTATTAGCAGAGTTTGTGAAATATTGGATTCCATCTTTTATTCCAAAACATTTATAGAAATAAACACATTAACAGTACACAGTATACATGCACTGATAAAATAAAAATAACTCATTGGGTAATGTGGTCGCTATCTTTATTTATAGTACAATATATATTTATTTTTTCAGATTGAGACTTAAATTCTTCAAAAAAATACTTCCCTCAAAATGACGTGAGAGGCTTCATGTTACAATACTATCTGGCAAAGTATTATGTTTCACAAATACAAATATAAAACAATTTTGGCATTTGCAGTACTGCTAATACTGTATTACAAAACTGGTATTAGCGAAAATGTATATAGTTTATAATAATCCTCATTATCTCAGGGCATTATTTGCAAACCTTCACATAGTACCTCTGTCCGCCAGTGTCACCTGGGGCCAGGAGGGAGAGGGGCAGGTCCCCTCATGCTGAAGGTCTCCACGCTGGATGAATGGCGTGAGGGCGCGTTTCCACACACCAGCGATGGCTCCGCCTCTTTGATCTCCATGGCACGCTTGTAGAGCTCGGCCGCCTTTTCGAAATCGCCCTCTTCGTAGCTGCATGGAAAAACGTCGGATGACGGAACATGAATAAACACTCATGTCCCAACTGGGCTTTTATTTGGTTTGTTATTGTTTTTACTTTCCATTTGCACAATCTACTCTATTTATAAGCTATTCCTATAAACCAATGCTATTTATAACCGACTTTTTTAATTATTCTGTACACAGTATTGTTCTTGCGGTACCGTACTCCTTGGACTAAATCGAGGACATGGGAAACTAAATTCTGTGCCATCTCATGTGTACAGCAGTGATGTACCCCCTGTGAACATTTTTTTAATTCATGTACCCCCAAATCAGAGCAAAGCATTTTTTGGTTGAAAAAAAGAGATTAAGTAAAATACAGCACTATGTCATCAGTTTCTGATTTATTAAATTCTATAACAGTGCAAAATATTGCTCATTTGTAGTGGTCTTTCTTGAACTATTTGGAAAAAAAGATATAAAAATAACTAAAAACTTGTTGAAAAATAAACAAGTGATTCAATTATAAATAAAGATTTCTACACATAGAAGTAATCATCAACTTAAAGTGCCCTCTTTGGGGATTGTAATAGAGATTAGGGATGTCCCCATCCAGGTTTTTGCACTTCCGATCCGATCCCGATATTGTTTTAGCACTTCCGATCCGATACCGATACTGACCGATACTGGCCTATCCGAGCATGTATTAAAGTTTAAAGTTATTTAGCCTACTTAGTTGTCAGAATCATGTTGAAAAGGGTTTTAGTACTCTTGATAACAACTAGCCAGCTGAATTAGGAGAGTTTGAATAATACACAATGGTTGGTAACAAGAAACTGACCGGTTTATTCAAGGATAAACACAAAATAGACAAAATACATGACAAACAGAAATGGCATCATTGAACTAGGGCTGGGCGATATGGCCTTTTTTTAATATTGCGATATTTTAAGGCCATATTGCGATACACAATATATATCTCGATATTTTGCCTTAGCCTTGAATGAACACTTGATGCATATAATCACAGCAGTATGATGATTCTATGTGTTTTGATTGATTGATTGAGACTTTTATTAGTAGGTTGCACAGTGAAGTACATATTCCGTACAATTGACTACTAAATGGTAACACCCGAATAAGTTTTTCAACTTGTTTAAGTCGGGGTCCACTTAAATTGATTCATGATACAGATATATACTATCAGATATATACTATCATCATAATACAGTCATCACACAAGATAATCACATTGAATTATTTACATTATTTATAATCCAGGGTGTGGAGGGGGGCGCCTGATGTAAGTGTCAAAAAGACAGCCAAAAGAGTTTGATATGAGAATAAATCTAAAGTTAAAATATAGGGTAGAAATGCACCCATTTGCAGAAAATGTAGTCTTGATTTTCAAAATGTTCTTTCAAGGCTTGCATGTCTACATTAAAACATTCTTCTTCATACTGCATTAATATATGCTACTTTTAAACTTTCATGCAGAGAAGGAAATCACAACTAAAAAAAATCACTATTTTTTTCATACGGTGTTGATGTGGAAATTATTTTGATGGTGTGGACGTGTGGCACCGAACGGGGATAAGCGTCTTGACAGACGTTACAATATTTGAACAATGATGACGAAAACTGTTTTCTCTGTCGTGTCCGTGTGTCGAAAATTGTTATGCGCTTATTTTTTTATTTGATTTTGTGTGTGGCATAGATTTGCCGTGCGCAGAGGACGCTTGAGCAGGCGCGCACCTTAGCGGCTGCGCTAGCATCTCAGCTAACGTTAGCTGCTGGGAGAGGGCGTATACGTATGTAACGTATGACGTGACAGTATGTGACGTGTGTAAGAAGGTGCGCTTGCTGTCTGTGAGAAGGAGACAGAAGAAGGAGTGAGAAGAGACTGTAGTGCAATGCCAGCAGCTAAAAGCAACTGCGTGAGAATCCACAGACCTGTGGATGTGTTGAAGGTGTGCTGGAAAATGCGGAACGGAAATAGGGAGCAGCAGAAAAGTGGAATGTATTATTTAAATCTGTGCGTTGGAAAACACAGACCGGAGTTTTTTTAAAACTGGATCTGGATCGGCATTTTCCCATGCCCTGCCGATACGCATTTTTTGGCAAATATCGGCGGCCGATCCGATCCAAATATCGGATCGGGACATCCCTAATAGAAATCTATCTGGATTCATGAACTTAATTCTAAACATTTCTTCACAAAAAAATAAATCTTTAACATCAATATTTATGGAACATGTCCACAAAAAATCTAGCTGTCAACACTGAATATTGCATTGTTGCATTTAGTCTCCTCTTAAAAAATCAGGTGGCTTTACCGACATGGCAAGCGTGTTTTGTCCGGAGATGCCGCTGAAGATGTGCGGGCTTCATGCCGCTGTTAGCTAACATTTCTCCACAGAAAAAACACAATGCCTTGGGGGGGGGGGGGGGGTTACAACTCCAAGCCGTAAATCCCATTAACACATATTCTTCGGAATACTGTCTGAATTTTGCCGGCTCTGGTTTGGCCTTCTTTGGCACATGTTCCTCCTTGTTTTCAGCTGCATTACTGCTACGCTTTAACCAAGCCTCCATTGTTTTCTACATCGATAGTTGATTGACAGTTGGTGCCGTGTGGCACCGCCAGGTAGGGTCAAACCATCATGGCATGGGGGAATTTCTGGATTTATGGTAATGATTGGAATAGCCTACTTGATTTGATGTTCAGTTTATGAACTTACATTCATATTTTGTTGAAGTATTATTCAATAAATATATTTCTAAAGGATTTTTTAATTGTTGTTATTTTTAGAATATTTAAAAAAAATCTCAGGTACCCCTTGGCATACTTTCAAGTGCCCCCATTTGAGAACCACTGGTGTACAGTGAAGGGTTGTGTACCTGAGCACGGCAAGATTCTTCAGTGTCTCTCCAACGCGGGGGTGTGAGCGTCCCAAAGTGTCCTCGTACACTTTCAGTGCTCGCTCGTAGAGAGGCAAGGCTTCACTGTGCTTCTTCTGACAAATACACAAAAACACACATTATTGCGTAAAAACAAAACATATATAGTCAAACCTGCTTATAGTGACCACTAAAGGGAAACAACCACCACTGACAGGTTGGTTACTATTTTAAATTTTTTAGCCAGTGTTTTATCTAGTGTGTGTCATTTGGCAATAGAAATAGCAATGGTGCATTTGTCCTTGCTTTTGTAAACACGCATGATTGTCTAATAATAAAATAACTAGAAAAGCACTCAAAAAAGGGTACACTTACTCCAATACTGGAGTAAAGAATCCTAAATCCATACGGTGATTTGGATCACCTCCAAAATTCCCTTTTCTGATATTTCTTGAAGGTTTCGGCAAATCTGTGGAAGTATTATTGTAGCATGTGTGTCTCAATATGTCTATAATGACAGTTGATTCTGTCTGTCTGTATTTTGATTAATGTGTGTGTAAAAAAAGAAGTTTTGTGTCCGTGTTTCGGTCTGTTTGTGTGTGAAAAAAAATAGTCTGTATTTTGATCCATTTATATGTAAAAAAATGGATTTATTTCGATCAGTTTGTGTGTAAAAAAAATGGTATCTGTATTTCGATATGCGTATGTGGGTAAAAAATATATATTTTTAGATTTGTGTAAAGTAGGAACCCTAAATTGTTCTTTTTCTTTTTACACACAACTTCTGATACACTGATTAAAATACAGATGTTCTTTTTTTATACACACAGATCAAAATAGGGACAGACAGATTGACTGAGAGTGTGTATCTAAACAGAAGGAGAAGACGTGCGTTTCTAATAGAATTGAATGTGACGCAGGGAAGAAAGTGTGGCTGTGTGAGCGTGTTCGTAAGTGATGGACTTGCTGTATCACAAATAACTGAGACTCAAGCTATCAACAAAATGTATAACATTTCTTTGCTCTGCTGGGGAAATTGTTTTGGCCGCCAACACAGGTTGACTGTAATAATAATCAATAAAAGTTACCAGCTGGCAGTAGCTCACTGCCAGGTTGACCAGTGCTGTGGCCACACTGGGGTGTTTGGGCCCAAAACTCTTTTCTCTGATGTCCAGCGAGAGCTCATAGAGTGGCACCGCCTTCTCCAGCTTCCCCTGGGACACACACAAAAAAAAAAATCAGCTTTGGCTTTCCAAAGTTTTAGAGTCATCCACCTCACCTTGCGCTTGTACAGCATGGCCAGGTGTTTGAGCGTGTAGGCCAGCGAAGGGTGGTCAGGGGACAGGGCCCTTTTGCGGATGTCCAGCGCCCTCTCATACATGTCCTCGGCCGCTTCGTAGTCCCGCTTCTCCGTGTGAAGCGCTGCCAGGTTGTTGAGGGACTGAGCGCAGTCAGGATGATCGGGACCCAGGACCCGCTGGCGCATCTGCAGGGAGCGGGTCAGGAACACCTTGGCCGCGCTGGGGAGGACACATAAGGTGGTGGGAACGTGCCGGAAGTGTCTGAGGAGTTTTGCGGGGCGAGTCTTACTCCAGGTTGTTTTGGAGGTAGTAGAGCACGCCCAATTCATTGAGAGTTTTGGCGCAGTCCGCAGAGTCTGTGCCCAGGGTGAGCTCTTCAAGCTGGAGGGCTCGGCGACGCAACAAGGTGAAGCCGTACTGGAAGACCAACATGAGTTTTCAATATCGCTTTATTTGACTACACCGTATTTTTCGGACCACATTAAAGGCACTTTATATGGGTCATATTGTGATTTTTTTCTACATTTAAAACACTCCCTTGGGGCATACTTGCCAACCTTCAGACCTCCGAATTCGGGAGATTAAAGGCATTGCTTTCAAGGCACGCCCCCAATATTGTTGTCTGGCCGGAAATCGGGAGATTTTCGGGAGAGGCACTGAAATTCGGGAGTCTCCTGTAAAATTCGGGAGAGTTGGCAAGTATGCCTTGGGGTCTACGTAACATGTCATGGTTGATTGATTGATTGATTGAGACTTTTATTAGTAGGTTGCACAGTGAAGTACATATTCCGTACAATTGACCACTAAATGGTAACACCCGAATAAGTTTTTCAACTTGTTTAAGTCGGGGTCCACTTAAATTCATAAATGATACAGATATATACTATCAGATATATACTATTATCATAATACAGTCATCACACAAGATAATCACATTCAATTATTTACAATCCGGGGTGTGGAGGGGGGGGGGGGGGTTAGGTTTGGTTGTTATCATCAGTCATCAACAATTGAAAACAGAGAAATGGATATTGGAACAGTGTAGGTCTGACTTGGTAGGATATGGACAGCAAGTAGTGGGGGGGGGGGGGGGGGGGGAGAGAGAGAGAGAGAGGGGGGAGAGAGGGGGAGAGAGAGAGAGAGAGAGATCATAAGGCATAAGAAAATATCTGCATTTGATTATTATCAATCGGGGGAGAGTGTTAGTTTAGGGTTGTAGCTGCCTGGAGGTGAACTTTTATTGCGGTTTTGAAGGAGGATAGAGATGCACTTTCTTTTATACCTGTTGGGAGCGCATTCCACATTGATGTGGCATAGAAAGATAATTTTGCCTAGAATTGTCAGTGTCATCCTGTGGCTTGAATTGTGTGTGGTGGCTTCCCTTCAACACTTTTTTGTTGACAAAAACTAAAGTGACTTCTTTACAGCATATTACTGTAAATTTGAAGAAAAAAAAATACTACTGTTTTTTGCATTAAAATTCTATTGACTGAGCTGCAAATTTTGACTGTAAAATATATGGTGTTGTAGTGTGTTTCTGTAAATGGAAAAATTCTATTGACTGAGCTGCAAATTTTGACTGTAAAATATATGGTGTTGTAGTGTGTTTCTGTAAATGGAAAGATGGTACATTTGTTTGTTTTGACGGTAGAAAAACTGGCAGCTAGGTTTCCAGAATACAAATAAGCCATAACTGCCATGTGGCCCTCAATGAAACCCAGTTTGCCATCCCTGGCCTAAGATGAATTTCTCCTCCATAATAACTTATTTAAATTTCCATAAAACACTACAAGCCAGACTCTTATGAGTTTCTTTGCAAAGCTATGATGACAAATGCCTGAATTCCCATCATTGATACACAATCCAATCATTGATACACAACTCATGACAAATGCCTGAATTCCCATCATTGATAAACATCCCAAGTCGCTGGAAATACTCTCACATTTTCCAAACTATTATTTTAAGATGACGTAATTGTTTTCAACAAAAGAGGGGGTGCACCGTTCCTGGAGGTACTGCAATACCAGGTCGATGCGTGGAGTGGACGGAGCAAGCCCCTGTTCCATCTCCCAGTTCCAAAAATCAATTTAATATATGGTCCCCGGATAGGGGACGTATCAGATATTAAACTGATAAGAACAGATACTACACTTGATCTTAGCCAAAAGGCCGAGAAGCGATACTGCTGGACAGTCAGAAGGGAGGATGTCATTCCGGACACAACTAGCTAAAGTGACGGTTAAACACACTACATAACGATGACGTCACATATCAACACACCAAACAACAACCGTGACATTTTTGAATGATTGCATTGTTTTGGATGCCGTTAACACTTTTTATGAAAGGAATTGTTGCAGACTTATCTCGCCGCAAATGGTCACGTGGTTCACGTCGGTCCAATAGTAAGCGGCGAAACAAATATTTCATGCACTCGCAGCATAGCAGTGTCATTTAACCAAATAAAACAATGCATAGTCTTCAATATAAAATACATAAACGTTGGTCGGTGGTAGATCATTATTAGAAAAAGCAAACAAGCCGTTCGGTCAACATTTGATCAATCCAATCGTCGAGCCCGCCTTGTCAACAAACTACTTCCGGTTTTCTTGTTGAGCCACGGAGACTAACGCTGGCGCCACTAAGTGACGTGGAGTGGTAACTACACCACTTTAAACTGGACATGAAGCCAACACATAAAACATTCGTCACATGATAAGCGTTATTGTAACTGACGCGTAGTGAAATTCATTAAATAAAATGCATAGAATGTATTAATAGTATTGTAAAACAACACAAGCATAGCTAGCCGCCATAATATCTTAGTTTGAACTTTGCTTGTAATGCTAAAGTGCAAACTGCAAGTGTTACCAGTAGGTGGCAGTACAACGTTTCTGTACACTGTATTCAGTTAAAGACATATTTTTAAACAATATAACTATATACACAAACAACAATGTAACCATATAAACAGCACAAAATGTAGATATTTATGAATATAAGATAGACGAGAAAATATTGACATAATAATGCTAGTATATGGTTGTCTGGGTAAGCACGTGTTAAGGTTTTAGTTCTTACCTGTCGACAGCTATTTTCTTCCGTTTGGTTACTTCCAAACAAGTGAAAAAAGCACCAAGACAATTAGTATAAAAAACATTGAATGTTTTTGAAGACGTTTGAATTCTATATTCAATGGGTAAAGTTAGGAAAATAAACCTTGCACGGAGTTTGAAGACCATGTCACTTGCTGCGAGGCTAAATGAACTTTAAGCTAACACCACTCGACCTATGTCGGTGTTGCCAGGTGGCAAATGACCAATTATCGTACCAGAACCTGAAAATTGTATTTTGAGGGAAAATGATCCTACATTACCGAGTTGATATTGCTCAGAAAATCTCTAACAGCAAAAAATTACCACAATTTCTGTGTTATATATGTTTAAAAAAAAAAGTAGAATAAAGTTGCAGGGTCAAAAAGAGCGCCCCCTGCTGGCTGTAAAAGCGGTGCTGCTGGGAATGTTATGGTTGACAGATGTTCTCATATAGCTTACTTTAATATGACCGAGTGTGTAAAATCAGCAGTGTTGGGTTAGTTACTGAAAACCAGTAACTAGTTACAGTTACTAGTTACTTTATTTCAAAAGTAACTCAGTTACTAACTCAGTTACTTACACCAAAAAGTAATGCGTTACTGTGAAAAGTAACTATTTAGTTACTTCTTCTACTTTTTGTTTTTAAAGCTCCCATTAATGCCCTTTTAGCCTTCATTTCAGTACTGTTATTGCACTGGAGAATAATACAATCTGTTGATCAACTTGACATACATTTGCATCACTGAACTCTGCTTAGCAATGTGCTCTACATACAACACACAAAGACAAAGATATATGTTTCAAAGGGCCAATTTATTTCAGGCCAGAACAAATTGACAAAACTATTTTAAATAGCTGCAACATAACATACATAAGTAACAAACAGCATACCGGTAATAACACTAACACTAACCACGTTAAACCCAGATTCCAAACTAACAAAGGTCTTAACTCATTGTCTTTCTATGCCACTTCAATATGGAATCCACTCCCAACAGGTGTAAAGTAAAGGGCATCTCTATCCTCCTTCAAAACCGCACTAAAAGAACATCTCCAGGCAACTACAACCTTAAACTAACACCCTCCCTTCCACATAATACCTCTTCGGATTGTAAATAATCAAATGTAGACATTTTTTCTTATACTTTCTGATCACTCTCTCTGTGTCCACTACTTGCTGTACATATCCTACCAAGTCAGTCCTACACTGTTTCAATGTCCATTTCTCTGATGATGCAATTGTTGATGCTGATTGTTGATGACAGAAGTGTTGATACCAACCACACCTAACCCCCCCCCTCCATATCCCACACCCCGGATTGTAAATAATTCAATGTATATACCCTGATGATTATCTTGTGTGATGACTGTATTATGATGTTAGTATATATTTGATAGTATATATCTGTATCATGAATCAGTGGACCCCGACTTAAGCAAGTTGAAAAACTTACTGGGGTGTTACCATTTAGTGGTCAATTGTACGGAATATGTACTGTACTGTGCAACATACTAATAAAAGTTTCAATCAATCAATCAATCAACAACATAGCTGTAAAGCTGGCTTCACCTAAGGAAGGCACACGTGACATACACAAAGCCTAACCAGGCAGATTTGAATTGTTGTTTTGGGCAGTAGACGGGATCTTTGATCCAAGACACAACTTACATTTAACTAAACAAAAGAAAAGAAGGGAGAATATCTCATACTTGCCTCTCCCCGGGACAACCATTCTCTCAAATTTCTCCCGATTTCCAGCCGGACTTAAGGCACGCCCCTCCAGGTCCGTGCGGACCTGAGTGAGGACAGCCTGCCGTCACGTCCGCTTGGCCAACCAAAAAGTAACCACAGAACACTATACCCGTATAGTCGTATAGTGTTCTGTGGTTACTTTTTTGTTGGCCAACGGTTATTATTGCGCACCCCCCTCCCCTCCCCTCCCCTCACCTCCCCACACCCGCACACACACACAGAGAGCGCAGAGGAAGAATCAGAAGCACGTCTCTGCTTCGCTGCCATAAAACACGATCAGATCCTCAGTTTCTAGCCGATACTACATAAAAAATAACGTAAAATAACGCAGTAACGCATCATGTAGTAACGGTAACTGAGTTACTTAATATAAAAAATAACGCGTTAGATTACTAGTTACCGCCGAAACTAACGGCGTTACAGTAACGCGTTACTTTGTAACGCGTTAGTCCCAACACTGAAAATCAGGCACTTTGAAGCTTTTTTTTAGGGATATTGCGTGATGGGTAAAATTTTGGAAAAAACTTCGAAAAATAAAATAAGCCACTGGGAACTGATTTGTAATGGTTTTAACCCTTCTGAAATTGAGATAATGTTCCCCTTTAATTCCACGACTGTATATATCGGTATCGGTTGATATCGGAATCGGTAATTAAGAGTTGGACATCGGCAAAAAAGCCATTATCGGACATCTCTAATTTTAAGTGCGCCTTACCGTCCGAAAAATACTGTAATTGATTTCATATAATTACACTTGGATCACTCACCATGTGACCTTTCTGGTGAGCAGTTTTCTGCCTTATCTTCATGGACCTCTTCTTTAGCTTCTCAGCTTGTTCATACCTGTTGAAGACGATGAGAGCATAGCTAAAGAGGAGGATCGATGAACGAGTGCTAATCAGTGACGGCGCCGAGGTACTACTTGTTCTGTTTCTGGTAGAGCACAGCGAGAGACTCCAACTCCCGCGCCACGCTGGCGTGCTCGGGCCCGTAGGCGTTCTCGCTGATCTCCAGCGCCTGCTTGTAGAGCTGCTCCGCATTGCCGTACTTCTTCCACTGGACGTAGACCCCGGCCAGCTGGTGCAAGGAGCGCGCCACACTCGGGTGGTCTGGGTCCAGGGCGGTCTCCCTGATCTCAAGTGACCGTTGTAGAGGAGCCATGGCCTAAAGAAGACACAGGCAGGGATCGGTGGGTTGTCCATGTGAAGAGCGTGAACGCCTAAACACCTGACTGGGGAGGCCCAGGTCTTTCAGGAAGCGCCCCAAGGTCTCGTACAAGTTGGCCAGGTTCCTCATGCTCTCCTCACTGGCGCAGTTCTTTTCATAGTGTTTCAGCGCATCAAAGTACTCTGTGGCCATGGAGCTCTTGTCCTTGCCCACATACTGCCAGTAGGCCAGCAGCTCAGAGAAATGGCCCCTAAAGACAACAGCACATACACACCCTCCGTTATTTTGAGTGTATTCCTGTGTCCGGCGTGCACGTGTGTGTGTGCGTTAACCTTTTGTAAAGGTTCTGGGACACAAACAGATTCAAGAGGCTGAGTTGGAGTTTGCTTTTTTCCTCCTGTTGCTGCAGCAACCAGGGCAACTCGTCTGCAACACGCCACGTCACACCGTCATGACTGCACACGGACAACACAAAATTTAGTGACAAAGGCGAGAGCGGGTGACTGAATGGAGGAAAGACGGACGCCCCGCGGAACCTGAGTTGCTGGCTAAAGTAGTGGATCAGTTTGTCCCTGAAGGTACCGGCGCTGCATCCACTGCTCAGGAACTCCAACCTCACTGCTTCCCACACCTGGCAACATACACAAACAAATCCAGATGTATTTGGACAGTGAAATACTGGTTTGGACATACCGTATTTTTCGGACTATAAGTCGCAGTTTTTTTCATAGTTTGGCCGGGGTTGCGACTTACACTCAGGAGCGACTTATGTCAATCAATCAATCAATCAATCAATCAATCTGGCTTCCTGTGCACTAAAGATGTGACTTTAAGGTTTTACTACTTACGTATAAAATACTACATGGTCTAGCTCCAGCCTATCTTGCCGATTGTATTGTACCATATGTCCCGGCAAGAAATCTGCGTTCAAAGAACTCCGGCTTATTAGTGATTCCCAGAGCCCAAAAAAAGTCTGCGGGCTATAGAGCGTTTTCTATTCGGGCTCCAGGACTATGGAATGCCCTCCCGGTAACCCGCTACCTCAGTAGAAGCATTTAAGTCCCGTCTTAAAACTCATTTGTATACTCTAGCCCGGGGGTCGGCAACCCGCGGCTCTGTTTTGAGGCATGTTAAAAAAAATAATGCACTTTGTGACTTCTATAACAAATATGGCAGTACCATGTAGGCATTTTTTTCCATAACTTGAGTTGATTTATTTTGGAAAACCTTGTTACATTGTTTAATGCATCCAGCGGGGCATCACAACAAAATTAAGCATAATAATGTGTTAATTCCACGACTGTGTATATCGGTATCGGTAATTAAGAGTTGGACAATATCGGATATCGGCAAAAAAGCCATTATCGGACATCTCTAGTTGGTACACAATTTTTTCTAGTACCTCAAATTCAAACCGCACTTTAATGTATTTTCATTCAATATAAGATACAGGATTTGAGTCCGAAAAACTCCACAATGTGGCTCACAGCTTGCCGTTTGCCAAAGCACTGGTGAGAAGCACTGATGTATACAAGTAATCAAAAATAATAATTTACCATCTGAAAGTGTTGTTTGGTAAATGTTAACTTGAAATAAAAGCACTGGTGAGAAGCACTCATGTATACAAGTAATTAAAGAATGCAAATAATAATTTAACATTTGAAAGTGTCGTTGAGTAAATGTCAACATGAAATAAAAGTCTACTTATACTTTATCTACTGCAGAATGTTTGTTATAACAAGCAAAAACAAAACAAAACATTTTGACATTCTCTTTACCCCCACAAAACGTACCAAAAAAGAAGCAAAACCATGGCTCTAAAACCAGGTAGGGAACGTAGCGTAGGTTAACTGTACTGTTGCACCTCTCGTAAACACAATTATATATATGAACAAAATGACAGTTGTCAGCTGTTAGCATATGTTACCTCAATCAAACATGGTGGACATGTCTGTTACAAGATACTGCAGTAGTAAACTCTAGGGACTAGAGATGCGCGGATAGGCAATTATTTCATCCGCAACCGCATCACAAAAGTCGTCAACCATCCGCCATCCACCCGAACCAACATTTTATCAAAACCACACCCGCCCGCACCCGCCCGTTGTTATATATCTAATATAGACGATGCAAGGCATTAGTGAGGTTATAAAGCTTTTGCCTGTTAAAGAAAGGTGACTGATCCAATGCAGCAGAGACATTCAATGCGTGCCATGCTGTCACGGCCCAGACGCACACCAGTGCGCAATCATCTGGGAGCCGCGCTGAGCGCACCTCCAAGCGCGCTCGCGCGCGCGTCACTCACACTGCTGCAGGCAGCTGCGTTCCATCTTCAATCAACACGGCACTGATGAGAGGGACGACTACTTAAACAACCGCCACCAGAGATCCTCCTACTGCCTCCCGACCACGCTTCCGCCCCTGTACAAACCCTGCCTGCCTCGCCCTTGTCTGACAGCACCGCTCCTCTCAACACGCACCTCCAACACTTACGGTAAAACCCTCCAGTTAAATTCCACACATAGTCTGACACCCATTTCCTGTTTGGTTACATACACATCTAATATATATATATTTCCGAATTGGTTTAACCGCCACCCGCCTGAATCTATTTAAAATCGAATTTTTTTAAATTTCACCCGCCCGACTCGCGGATTATCCGCGAACTCCGCGGTTGTGTCCGCAAACCGCGCATCTCTAGTAGGGACGCAACAGTAATCCTGCACGGGACAATCTGCTTTGATTTAAAAAAGAATATTGTGATATTAATCGAGACCATGTCTCCCAGCCCTTTTGTACACTTCTGCCATCTAATGTCTTGGAATTGCAAATGCATGCAAAGTCTACTACATACTACTTGCAAGTCAGATTCAGCAGTGTAAGAAAAGATAGCGGATAATAACGGTTCTGTTGCTCAAAGTTTTAAATGTTAAATATTTGTTTTTAAAATCTTATTATTAAACAAATGAACACCTCATGAACACACACAAAAGTACAGAAAATTGGTACCGTCGAATTGGTACACGGTATTGATTCCTAAGTACCGGGAATTGGTACTGTATGTGAAAGTTAGCCATCCCTCAACATACCTGCAAGTGCTGGAACCTGATAAGGCCACAGCGCAGGGTGACGATGCAGAGTCTGCTCAGACGGTACAGCAGTGAGGACAGCACAGCGAATTCCATTTCTGGGAAAAGATCTAGAAGCTCTGATTCACTCACTCCATTGTGGCTAGAATACACAAGGCAGAGTATCTACAACAACATAGAAAACAGTTAAGGGTGGCAAAACTGTCCTTTGTAAAACAAGGTACTGTCGTTTGGGTGTCCTACCTCTCTCATGAAGAGTTGCTCTCTTTCTGAGCTGTCCAGAATCATTTTGAGCGCGAGGCGGTAGAGTGCCAAGGTGTCCTGACACTGGAGGCACTGCTCAAGGCTCTTCTCCAGCGACCAGCACCAGCTACTGTAAGAAAAAGTAATGAGTAATGTGGAAAACTGCACATTTTAGATTGAGCTTTCAATTTTGGCCAGCCTTTGGCCCACCTGTGCAATAATCTAATCCAGTGTTTTTCAACCTTTTTTGAGCCAAGGCACATTTTTATCATTAAAAAAATACAGAGGCACACCACCAGCAGAAAAGGTTAAAAAATGAAACTCCACCAGGTTGTCGTGCCTTATTTTGAGTTTGTTGTTGTTTCCTGTGTGTCGTGCTTTAGTTCCTGTCTTGCGCTGTTATTTTGGTGACCCTTCCTGTTTTGTTGGTGTTCTCCTGTAGCAGCTTCACGCCTTCCTTTGAGTGCAATTGCCCGCACCTGCTTTGTTTTCGCAATCAAGACTATTTAAGTTGTGCGTACGCCATCCTTCTTCGTGGGGACATTGTTGATTGTCATGTCATGTACGGATGTGCTTTGTGGACGCCGTCTTTGCTCCACACGCTGTAAGTTTTTGCTGTCGTCCAGCATTCTGTTTTGGTTGACTTCGTAGCCAGTTCAATTTTACCTTTGTTTTACATAGCCATCCCTATGCTTCAGTGCCTTTTCCTAGCGGCACTTGCCTTTTGTTAATTTTTGGTTTAAGCGTTACATACCTTTTTACCTGCACGCTGTCTCCCGCTGTGCTCTGCATATTGGGATCACGACAAACCATCCTCGACGAGTTCCGACTTCTACAAAGCAATGAACTACCTGCTGCCACCTACTGATATGGAGTATTACAAGATTACCCTGCTAAGATCTACACAGCACAGGCACTAGACAACGGCACATTATTATGATTATTGATGCAGAAAATATTTTTTGGACCAATTAGGTGAAGTTGCATAATTTCCCACGGCACACCAGACAATATCTCACGACATGTGCCACGGCACAGTGGTTGAAAATCACTGATCTAATCCACATTTCTATGGATTAACTGAGTCAGCAAGGGAGAAGTGCTCACAAACACAGATTTAGAAAGACTATTTGAGAAAACTAGCCCTGTTATCCATCCATCCATTTCCTACCGCTTGTCCCTTTTAGGGTCGCGGTTATGTACACAGAAAAAGTTTTACACCATTGAGTGGGGAGCAAAATACAAAAGTGTTGCTTTTATTTTTTCTGATGGCTGTATCTGCATCTGTGCAAGTGCAACTTTTGTAAACGTCACTCCCACACCTTAAAACTGGGGTGTCCAAACCTTTTCCACTGAGGGTTGCACACTGAAAAATCAAAGGATGCTGGGGCTACTTTGATATACAAACCCCGTTTCCAAACGAGTTGGGAAATTGTGTTAGATGTAAATATAAACGGAATACAATTATTTGCAAATCATTTTCAACCCATATTCAGTTGAATATGCTACAAAGACAACATATTTGATCAAACTGATAAACATTTTTTTTTGTTGCAAATAATCATTAATTTAGAATTTGATGCCAGCAACACGTGACAAAGAAGTTGGGAAAGGTGGCAATAAATACTGATAAAGTTGAGGAATGCTCATCAAACACTTATTTGGAACATCCCACAGGTGTGCAGGCTAATTGGGAACAGGTGGGTGCCATGATTGGGTATAATAACAGCTTCCCAAAAAATGCTCAGTCTTTCACAAGCAAGGATGGGGCGAGGTACACCCCTTTGTCCACCACTGCGTGAGCAAATAGTCAAACGGTTTAAGAACAACGTTTCTCAAAGTGCAACAGCAAGAAATTTAGGGATTTCAACATCTACGGTCCATAATATCATCAAAAGGTTCAGAGAATCTGGAGAAATCACTCCACGTAAGCGGCATGGCCGGAAACCAACATTGAATGACCGTGACCCTCGATCCCTCAGACGGCACTGTATCAAAAACCGACATCAATCTCTTAAGGATATCACCACATGGGCCCAGGAACACTTCAGAAAACCACTGTCACTAAATACAGTTCATCGCTACATCTGTAAGTAAAGTTAACTATGCAAAGTGAAAGCCATTTATCAACAACATCCAGAAACGCCACCGGCTTTTCTGGGCCCGAGATCATCTAAGATGGACTCATGCAAAGTGGAAAAGTGTTCTGTGGTCTGACGAGTCCACATTTCAAATTGTTTTTGGAAATATCCGACATCGTGTCATCCGGACCAAAGGGGAGGCGAACCATCCAGACTGTTATCGACGCAAAGTTCAAAAGCCAGCATCTGTGATGGTATGGGGGTGCATTAGTGCCCAAGACATGGGTAACTTACACATCTGTGAAGGCACCATTAATGCTGAAAGGTACATACAGGTTTTGGAGCAACATATGTTGCCATCTAAGCGCCGTCTTTTTCATGGACGCCCCTGCTTATTTCAGCAAGACAATGCCAAGCCACATTCAGCACGTGTTACAACAGCGTGGCTTCGTAAAAAAAGAGTGCGGGTACTTTTCTGGCTCGCCTGCAGTCCAGACCTGTCTCCCATCGAAAATGTGTGGCGCATTATGAAGCGTAAAATACAACAGCGGAGACCCCGGACTGTTGAACGACTGAAGCTCTACATAAAACAAGAATGGGAAATAATTCCACTTTCAAAGCTTCAACAATTAGTTTCCTCAGTTCCCAATCATTTATTGAGTGTTGTTAAAAGAAAAGGTGATGTAAAACAGTGGTGAACATGCCCTTTCCCAACTACTTTGGCACGTGTTGCAGCCATGAAATTCTAAGTTAATTATTATTTGCAAAAAAAAATAAAGTTTATGAGTTTCACGGTGGCAGAGGGGTTAGTGCATCTGCCTCACAATACGAAGGTCCTGAGTAGTCTTGGGATCTTTCTGTGTGGAGTTTGCATGTCCTCCCCGTGACTGCGTGGGTTCCCTCCGGGTACTCCGGCTTCCTCCCACTTCCAAAGACATGCACCTGGGGATAAGTTGATTGGCAACACTAAATTGGCCCTAGTGTGTGGATGTGAGTGTGAATGTTGTCTGTCTATCTGTGTTGGCCCTGCGATGAGGTGGCGACTTGTCCAGGGTGTACCCCGCCTTCCGCCCGATTGTAGCTGAGATAGGCTCCAGCGCCCCCCGCGACCCCAAAGGGAATAAGCGGTAGAAAATGGATGGGATGGATGGAGTTTGAACATCAAATATGTTGTCTTTGTAGTGCATTCAATTGAATATGGGTTGAAAAGGATTTGCAAATCATTGTATTCCGTTTATATTTACATCTAACACAATTTCCCAACTCATATGGAAACGGGGTTTATATTTAATTTTCAAAACCAATACAATATATAGATATTTTTAAAGAAAAAAGTGTCGCAAAAGTCACATTTGAGAGGGTTATTTCCGATTAGGGACAGACAGACAACTTAGAACACACAAACGCAGATCTGAATACACACACTCAGACTGATATACAGACACACAAATTAGTACACACGCACGCAAATTGGATTACACGCCCCCAGATTGAGATTAATGTTTGCAAATAATTTTGCTACAATAACAGTTCCATAAGAAAGGCTCTATATAAAATGTAATCCATTGTTATATGATATTTATACCTGGTGATTATCCTTGCTAACAGTGTGACGTATAGAGCGTTGCAAGTCGATGCAGAACGGCAATGCTTCTCCAGCTTCTTCTCCTACAAAACGAAAACATTCAAAATAAATATGTTCCTACGCTTTTAAAATGGACTCCTGTCGAGCTGAACCCCCACCTGATCCTTGGACAGTTGGAGATCCATGCTTTGGCACTCTGCAGTCACCACATTCCTGACCTCCGTGACACTCAGTGGATCCAGGTGGAGAGTGGGCCACAGTCTGGAGACGGGGTAGGGGTGCAACGATTATAGATTGACTGTATGATTGTAGTTGGAGCAATAATCACCATTATGATGCATTGGTTGATTTCACACAAAAAAAGTATAAAATCCCACAGACATTTCTTAAGAGATTTTGATGTGTTACTTATCAGTGTCGGTATTAACAGTAATCAAATAATAACGTTACAATATCAGTACAAAATAATACATAAGAAACAAAAATCAGTATTAACAATAGTCTTTTTAATACAAGACTAAAATTAACTTTGTTGGGGAAAATGTTGCTCACGTCAGTAATAAACTCAAGTGTCATCAACTGTCTGCCATGCCTATTTATTAATTTTATGCTGTATTAATAATAATTATTATTAGATCAAATGGTATAGTGTGGTTATTCTACAAGCTCCTTGTCAGAATAATTGTATCTAAGTTATCACAAAACTTTGTGTTTCGATGAGTTCCCAGCGAGCAGACAAAAGCTGTCTTTGATCTTACCAATTTAAAAGGGTTGTAAAACTCCGCTGTGTAGGATGGGAAGCGACATGAAGGTGTCGATTTCTTTGATGTATTGTAATCTAATTGTAACGTAAATTTAACTCGCTGGAATAAAAAAGACAATATAACATACATCCATAAACGTGGATGCATATGAAAAAGTGCAATATATTTATCTGTACAGTAACCTATTTATTTATTTATATATGCACCTTATTGATTTTTTATCCTGCACTACCATGAGCTAATGTAACGAAATTTCGTTCTTATCTGTACTGTAAAGTTCAAATTTGAATGACAATAAAAAGGAAGTCTAAGTCTAAGTCTAATCAACAGGAAGATTTTGTCTTGACCAAGATCTACAAAGCAGAGAGGAAGCAGGACCTGACCCCCTCCAGGCACCTTTTCTTTGAACTGTTTTGTGACCAAAAGCAGCGGCTGTTTACGACCCCCTTCCTTTAGAAACAGCTGTTGCCATGTAATCAGGGAAAGTCCAAATAAAAGAGGCATAAAATCTTTCGTCAGAGCGTGGTGGGAGACTGTGCAAGAGTACAGCCCAGACGTTTCTCCTCAATTGAGCTAAATTCTGTCTCTGTTTAATTCCTTGCTTCTTTGTCTGTTTAATAGATGTCATCAGTGTTTCAACCTGACACTCCTGATGTTATGTTAGTGTTTTACACTTGCTATATTAACTTACAAGGCCTATAATTTCTTCAACACAGACAGGAAGAAGCAATTTCTAACGTTAAATGGTCACTAACTGATGGAAGTACCTGTTGCTGTTTGTTTACACTGAACTGATTCCACGCTAAGCTACTGGTTGTAAGTGACAGCTCTTTACCAACGCAATTTTTCATGAAGTAACTTGCCACTAACAACATTTAGCTCAGTTATGTCGTATCTTTACTTTGATCCCGCAAATGCTGCAACATATTGGCTGTGTTAGACCCTTTAGCTGCAACTTTCTTTTGGCAGGTTTTACAAAATTGCCTTTAATGGTCACTGTTTAGTAAATTTACAAACACTGCCAACTTTTTTTGGGCGGGAAAAATTTGCTGCTTTGTCCTGCTGCCATTTTTAAGCTAATGTGGCATACTAGCGTGTCTCTTGGTAGGTGCGTATAGGCCCGTGCACCATTGGTGTAACTGAAAATAACATACCAGCATAATGTCCGTTTGTAGCGTGTGATGATGACTAAATTACACATTTTTGCCATTTGCCATTAAATAACAGTGACGTTTTTAATTATGGGTAATAGGGTTGTACGGTATACTGGTATTAGTATAGTACCGCAATACTAATGAATCATATTCGGTACTATACCGCCTCTAAAAAGTACTGGTCCCCCACCCCCCTGTCGTCGTCACGTCATGACATTGCTCATTTACGAACAGAGGAGCATGTTTGGCAGCGCACAATCACGGAGTACTTACAAGCAGACACAGTGTGTAGACAGAAAAGGGAGAACGGACGCGTTTTGGCTTAAAAACTAACGATAAAGGGGAAGCTATAACACTGAAATGCCCTCAGGAAGAGGTGCTTTAAAACATGGATAGCTAGCTAGCGGCTAAAGTCCAGCCGCAGTCTGCAGTGTTTTAGCTACTTCTAAATCACTAATCCTCGCCTCCACGGCGACAAATAAAGTACGATTCTTACAAGTATCATCCCTGCAGGACGAGGAATAGCTAAACATGCTTCACTACACACCGTAGCTCACTGGCGTCACAATAAAAACAAACGCCTTTGGTGGATCTACACCTGACATCCACTGTAATGATACCAAGTACAAGAGCGTATCTAGTCGATACTACTATGATTACATGGATATATTTTAGCATTACAAAATCTTCTTTGGTCTTTAAAACATTTATATTATGTTTATAAACTCAAGAAATACGTCCCTGGACACATGAGGACTTTGAATATGACCAATGCATGACCCTGTAACTCCTTGGTATCGGATCGATGCCCAAATTTGTGGTATCATCCAAACCTAATGTAAAGTATCAAACAACGGAAGAATAAGTGATTATTACATTTTAACAGAAGTGTAGATAGAACATGTTGAAAGAGAAAGTAAGCAGGTATTAACAGTAAATGAACAAGTAGATTAATAATTCATTTTTACAGCTTGTCCTTCATAATTTTGACAAAATAATAGAATGGAAAATGATACAATATGTTATTGCATATGTCAGCAGATTAATTAGAAGCCTTTGTTTGTTTACTTACTACTAAAAGACAAGTTGTCTAGTATGTTCACTATTTTATTTAAGGACAAACTTCCAATAAGAAACATATGTTTAATGTACAGTAAGATCTTTTGTTAAAAAAAAGCCAATAATTTATAATAATTTATTTAGAAAAGTATTGAAATACATTTTGGTACCAGTACCAAAATAATGGGTAGTAGTAAAACCGGTTAATATTTGCACCCCTACACGGGGTCTCATGATTCACTCACCAGAGCTCTGTTTTTTGCGTGATGTTTACAACTTGTGACTGACCTCCAGGCTTGAGGACATGTCTCCACGTTGACAGACACAACCACTCTGACATTGACGGGCAGCGGGTCAAGCAGCCACTTCATGTGTCTTTCTGCTTGCTACTCGAACAAAAAAAGACAAACGTTAGTAAAAGTGAGCCATAAGATGATTTATGTTGGCATGACTTGACGGGCCTTTACCTGTATTTGGTCAATAGAGTCAATAATGATGATGATGTTGCCGTGGTGACGTGCCGACAGCCTCTCCAGCCAGCGTGGGAACTCCTCCAAGATCTTGCCGGGCTCCATGGACAAGCCCAAAATGGACCAGAAGTGTTGGAGTAGCTGGTAATGAGACAACATACAATTCCTAAAGTTAAGAGGCAGTGATTAAAAGTACGAGGCTGTCTCACTTTGACCGTGAGGCGCTTGATGATAAGGACAGGCTCTGAGCTGGAGGAGAAGGGGTGTCCAACAAAATGGTACAGGAACAAGGTGTTGGGGGTCTGCTTCTGCTGCAGTTCGATCCTGCAGAGGACAAGCCGCACATTGAGTGAGTTCATGCTCTGCTCTGAGGGGAAAAGGGATGGACTTGAGAAATTCTGACCATTTGGCGAGCAGGAGGGACTTTCCAGAGCCTGGCCCACCTGACACCAGCAGAGGGGGCGTCGGAGGAGGGGCGGCAATCATGTCGTTGAGACGCTCCACATACTGAAGACAGTGACAATCAAGAAGACCACCACGATCCAGAAGCCTTCGAAGGTGAATCTCACCTTCTGGAATCCCATCTGAGAGGCGGTGCTGCTGCAAGCCTGGTGGTAGGACTCCATCTGCTCCTGCTCATCATGCAGGTCCCACAGGACATCGCCCGAGTCTTCCTCACGGCCGTCGTCAAGCCCAGAGTCCTTTGGGTCCACGTCTGCTCCTTCGAGACCGAGTAACTCCTTAAAGGAAAGGGTAAGATAAGGACCAAAAAAAGTAAACTAAGTCTTAAGTACACCTGGGTGAATAGGAAGTACCTGCTTGATGACTTTCTCCAGTTGAGCAGAAATGAGGGCAGCCCCGTCCTCTGCAGAACCGCTGTGATCCAGCACCTGTGCAGATGTTCAACATAAGTGCTGCTTTGTATGGAACAACCAGCAGAGGGCAGACTATAAAAAAAACAACACTTCCAGGTCAGTAACTTTATGTCAGGGATATTTAACTGAATTGTTTTGGGGGCCACATTTCCAGAAATCAATCAGTCAATCAAAGTTTATTTATACAGCCCTTAAACCACAAGTGTCTCAAAGGGCTGCACAAGCCACTCAGCATCCTCGGCTCAGATCCCTAAGGACCGGAGGACCGTACCTCTCCCTTCACTTTTTTTTATATATTCCGGTGTACCAGCGTCCTGATTTTGGTCTATTTGTTTTGTCAGAGTTAAAGGAGCGCTCTGCTGTTTTTTTTAAAGACACACAAGTTTTTTTTTTTAATTGAACTCGCGGAACACCAGTTGCACATGCCAAATAATGAAAAGAACAGGATCTAAAATGGAACCTTGAGGAACACCTCTAGTATAACTAAAGAAATTGAATAAATGACTACTCACTAGGGCTGGGCGATATGGCCTTTTTTAAATTTCTCGATATTTTTAGGCCATGTCACGATACAAGATATATATCTCCATATTTTGCCTTAGCCTTGAATGAACACTTGATGCATATAATCACAGCAGTATGATGATTCGATGTGTCTACATTAAAACATTCTTCTTCATACTGCATTAATATATGCTACTTTTGAACTTTCACGCAGAGAGGGAAATCACAACTAAGTCAATTTAGCAAAGCTGTATTTATTAAACAGTTATTAAGCAGTGGCACAAACATTCATGTCATTTCAAAACAGAAAGTGCAAGATTGTCAGAGACATTTTAAAACAAGCTATTAGTGCACTTTTGTGCATGGTGTCACTAAGATGACATATCAAAACAACACTAAATTAAAGTGCACTTTTTGTACAGAACGCCACTACAATAGTTCAAAACAAATAAAGTGCACTTTTTTGCATGATGTCATACAAGATATTTCACTAAGTGTCAAATAAAAATTAGCTGCATAATAGAATATTAAATAGTGTATGTCTTTCACTATGTGGTAGGTTCCTGCGGACGTTATCTCCTTCTGTTGTTGACTATTTTTTTCATACGGTGTTGATGTGGAAATGGTTGCTTGGGCATTTTGTTGGTGTGGCACTGAACGGAGATGTTGACATGCAGAGTTTCAAGCACTCTTCATTCTCTAGCGGGTGACTTTTCAAATGATGCTACTTGTTAGCAGTAAATTCCCTTTGGACTTTATTGCTCTTTAACAACTCTATTGGGCTAAAATTATTCCACTGGGTGTTGTTGATATAGGAAAGTTGTTTAAATTAAAATATCAAAATAACCATGAAAAAACCCTATAAAGAAAAAGCATTCCATTCTGAGTAGAGATGTCCGATAATATCGGACTGCCGATATTATCGGCCGATAAATCGGAAATTATCGGTATCGGCTTCAAAATTATTGGTATCGGTTTCAGAAAGTAAAATTTATGACGCCACTGTGTACACGGGCGTAGGGAGAAGTACAGAGGGCCAATAAACCTTAAAGGCACTGCCTTTGCGTGCCGGCCCAGTCACATAATATCTACGGCTTTTCACACACACACAAGTGAATGCTAGGCATACTTGGTCAACAGCCATACAGGTCACACTGAGGGTGGCCGTATAAACAACTTTAACACTGTTAAAAATATGCGCCACACTGTGAACCCACACCAAACAAGAATGACAAACACATTTCGGGAGAACATCCGCACCGTAACACAACATAAACACAACAGAACAAATACCCAGAACCCCTTGCAGCACTAACTCTTCCGGGACGCTACAATATACCCCCCGGAACCTCCTACCCCCCCAACTCCGCCCACTTCAACCTCCTCATGCTCTCTCAGGGAGCATGTCCCAAATTCCAAGCTGCTGTTTCGAGGCATGTTAAAAAAAAATAATGCACTTTGTGACTTCAATAATAAATATGGCAGTGCCATGTTGGCATTTTTTTCCCCATAACTTGAGTTGATTTATTTTTGGAAACTTTGTTACATTGTTTAATGCATCCAGCGGGGCATCACAACAAAATTAGGCATAATAATGTGTTTATTCCACGACTGTATATATCGGTATCGGTTGATATCGGAATCGGTAATTAAGAGTTGGACAATATCGGAATATCGGATATCGGCAAAAAAGCCATTATCGGACATCTCTAATTCTGAGTAATACAACCAGAATTTTGGCCAAAAATAGAGCGACAATTTACCTCTAAGGACGAAAAAGTCCCTGATACATTCTGAGGGTTCCCCTTTTTATTCGAGGTGTAATATGGCGCAAATTAAATCTCTTTATTTAGCTCCGTCAAAAAAATTATGTTGACTATAGGAAAAATCTAACAAATTAGATTTTAATATGAAAATAGTTGAATACAGTCCTATTGTATATTGAACATAGGTGTACAAGATTGTTATGTTTCTTCCTACTTCTTTCAATACTGATGTACTCTAATGTAACCTGGATGCATTTCCCCCCCCAAAAAAAGGAAAAAAAAAAAGAAAAAGCTATGTTTTTGTGATAAATGGCTACCTTCTGACAGATTGAAGTGACAATCAGAAGTTGTGCTGTTTTTTTTTTTACAAATTGAAAATACACGGCACCTTAATCTTAGCAGCGGTGTCTGCAGCATTGAGCCTCTCCAGAAGTGTCCTCGTCGGGCCAGACAGGTCAGCGTCTTCTTGAGTCTTGAGGTACAGCATTAAAGGATGGCCATCTGGATTTTTCACAAACGCCTCCTGGCAGTCCTCCACCACAGAGCTTAAACATGGCAACAAAGTAATTCACCTTCGAGCCATGCACTGCTAGCTTGGGTCCTAAATGTTGATAAATGTTACCTGCTGACGGTGGATTTGAGAAGCAGCACACACACGGAACTCCTCTCTATCTCCTGCTTTCGTACCAAAGCGTAGAAGGCAGCATTGTCTTTTGGAAAGCAGACGTTTAGATAGAAATGTCCCAGAGCCTCACACAGCCTCCTTAGGGCAGGAGAGTGTTTCTGCAACCAAAGCATGAAACATTCACTAGCAGCAATTTGCAACTGGTTGTGAAGCTAAGCGAACACACGTCTACGCTCTAAATATACAAAACCAAAAACCAGTGAAGTTGGCACGTTGTGTAAATCATAAATAAAATGATTTGTAAATCCTTTTCAACCTATATTCAATTGAATAGACTGCAAAGACAAGATATTTAACGTTCGAACTGGAAAACATTGTTATTTTTTGAAAATATTAGCTCATTTGGAATTTGATGCCTGCAACATGTTTCAAAAAACCTGGCACAAGTGGCAAAAAAGACTGAGAAAGTTGAGGAAGGCTCATCAAACACTTATTTGGAACATCCCACAGGTGAACAGGTTAATTGGGAAAAGGTAGGTACCATGATTGGGTATAAAAGCAGCTTCCATGAAATGCTCAGTCATTCACAAACAAGGATGGGGCGAGGGTCACCACTTTGTGAACAAATGGGTGAGCAAATTGTCCAACAGTTTAAGAACAACATTTCTCAATGAGCCATTGCAAGGAATTTAGGGATTTCACCATCTACGGTCCGTAATATCATCAAAAGGTTCAGGGAATCTGGAGAAATCACTGCACGTAAGCGATTATATTACGGACCTTCAATCCATCAGGCGGTACTGCATCAAAAAGCGACATCAGTGTGTAAAGGATATCACCACATAGGCTTCAGAAAACCACTGTCAGTAACTACGGTTTGTTGCCACATCTGTAAGTGCTAGTTAAAACTCTACTATGCAAAGCGAAAGCCATTCATCAACAACACCCAGAAACACAGCCGGCTTTGCCGAGCCCGAGCTCATCTAAGATGGGCTGATGCAAAGTGTTCTGTGGTCTGATGACTCCACATTTCAAACTGTTTTTGGAAACTGTGGACTCCCGAAATGTGTTTGTCATTCTTGTTTGATGTGGGTTCACAGTGTGGCGCATATTTGTAACAGTGTTAAAGTTGTTTATACGGCCACCCTCAGTGTGACCTGTATGGCTATTGACCAAGTATGGATTGCATTCACCTGTGTGTGTGTAAAGCCGTAGATATTATGTGATTGGGCCGGCACGCAAAGGCAGTGCCTTTAAGGTTTATTGGCGCTCTGTACTTCTCCCTACGTCCGTGTAACACTCCGTACAGCGGCATTTTAAAAAGTCAAAAATTTTACTTTTTGAAACCGATAATTTCTGATATTACATTTTAAAGCATTTATCGGGAGATAATATCGGCCGTCCTATATTATCGGACATCTCTAATCCCTAGTACACATGTTCTAAATCAAGTAATACCATAACCATGCATTGACAATAAATGATATTGAGTAATGCACAATCAGAAAATGAGGCAAGACCTTGCTAAAGATGTCCATCTCTGCTTTGGTCTCTGATGTGGAGATGAAGTAGCAGCGCACCGTGTTGCTCCACAAGGCCTGTGGCACGTGTGGAGACACCTGCAGCAGACTGGCCACTGCAGCATCCCAATCATCTGTCAACACCAGACAGGAAGTCGTCATTCCTAATGCTTCTTCAACACCGCAGGCACTCTGCTGACTCACCTCTGCTCACATTGGCAAAGGGGCCCTCCACATCGATTAGGCTGTGTGCCAACTCTGGTCCTCTAAACATCTGCTGCAGTTGCATCATGCTGCCCATGGAGGGCTCACTTCCCAGCACACCTCCGGTCCAGTACTCACACTGGTTACCTGCAGCTGGACACACAGTGAATTCATGTGTAACATATGGTGGAAAGGATTCAAGACGTTGATTAAACAGCATGATTATTGCACAGGTGTGCCTTTACTGTAAAAGGTCTCAATAAATTGTAGATTTTTTTTCTCAAAGCACAGTGCCTCAGAATTGAATTGAATGTTTCTCAACCATAAGTCGTCTTCTAAGGCACTTCATAGAATTTTGCGGTACCAGCCACCAGGACAGCTGCTGCAACAATCGGTTTGCACAGCCAAATAATTTCTGACCAAGCTGCCAGAAACCATCTCAGAGAAATGTATTGACGTCAACGTTGTGGATCGATTGGCCCATGGTGGCAATGGGGTTATGATGTGGGCGGGGCATTTGTTATGGAAAAACAACACAGGTGAATTTAATTTTGGGATACTGTGACAAGATCCTGAGGCCCATTGTTGTGCTATTAATCTACGACCATCACCCTGTGATGCAACATGACAATGCATGGCCGCATGTTGCAAATATCTGTACACGATTATTGGAAGTTGAAATCATTCCAGTTCTTGCATGGGCAGCATGTTTAAGATGCTCATACCATATATGAGGCAAATGATGGCCACACCAAATACTGACACCTCCCTATTAGGGGTGGGTAAAAATATCAATATTGCAATATGTATTACATTGAAAACTTTTTCTAAGTCTGCAACATACATTTTTAGGTGTTATCAATTTTCAATTTGTTTTAAAAATATATAAAACAATTAAAATATGTTATGAGTTTGATTGTAATTTACTGAGAGATATTAGCAATGGCAACAGAGGAGGGTTTTAGCATGCATGTGCATGTACGAGCCAGTATGACCCACAACAAGACTAGAACAAGATGAGAAAAATGAGCACAACATTGGACTACAACAGACAAAAAAATGGCAGACTCGCGCAAAGGACTTTGGGTAAACCTCTACCAAATATGGAGATATCTGCTGACGTGACTCAGGCAAAATACGTCACTTAAGTCTCAAATTCCAAACGGCTCTTTTGGAACAAGTTTGGGAGAAGGCAAGATTGTTTCATAAATATCTCCGCCATGCTTCCATGGTTCGATTCCACATTTTCGTCAATTATGGAGGTCAAAAATACCTAAAACAGGTACCAACGGGTAAGAAAAGTTGGTTTTGCATAACAGGACATATTTAAGTGACGGGAAACTTGATTAACTTTCTGTCAAATTAAAATACATGTAAAATTAATTACATTGCTTTGAGACTCTCTCTTTTCCAATAAATGATTACTATCATCTAGTACAGTGGTCCCCAACCAACGGGCCGCGGCCCGGTACCGGTCCGTATATCGATTGGTACCGGGCCGCACAAGAAATTTAAAAAAAAAAATAATAATTTTAATTTATTTTTTTATTAAATCAACATAAAAAACACAAGATACACTTACAATTAGTGCACCAACCCAAAAAACCTCCCTCCCCCATTTATACTCATTCACACAAAAGGGTTGTTTCTTTCTGTTATTAATATTCTGGTTCCTACATTATATATCAATATATATTAATACAGTCTGCAGGGATACAGTCCGTAAGCACACGATTGTATTTTTTCATGACAAAAAAAATAAAAAATACCATACCCCCCGGTCCGTGGGACAAATTTTCAAGCGTTGACCGGTCCGCAGTTACAAAAAGGTTGGGGACCACTGATCTAGTGTACAAATATTTAAAATGTGTCAGTCAATTGACAAATTACACTATCACAATATATCGCCATATCACAATTATCGCAATTTTGTATCTTGATGTCCTTGCCAATAGTTAGCCCTACTCCCAATTTGGGTTGTGCAATATAGACTATATACCATGTACATTTTATTACTGTCATTATTTCGCGATATTGCATGTTCCTGACACATTTTTGTTGTGTCCGGCAAATAAACTATGCTACTTACAAATATCATCCCTGGAGGACAAGAAATAGCTAAACATGCTACACTACAAACTGTAGGAGGATATGTTAACCGCTAACCGCAAGCTAGAGCTCTTGAATGTAAACAAAAGTGGGCGGATAAGTACAAATATCAACAGTACCAATAAGTCAATACTACAGAGGTTGGATTAATTCTTTTTTTATTATCAAATTTTTTTTCTCTGTTTTGTTATTGTTTACAAACTCAGGAAATAAGTCGCTGGATACAGGAGGACTTTAAGGGCAAAAACTAGGGATGTCCGATAATGGCTTTTTGCTGATATCCGATATTCCGATATTGTCCAACTCTTTAATTACCGATACCAATATCAACCGATACCGATATCAACCGATATATACAGTCGTGGAATTAACACATTATTATGCCTAATTTGGACAACCAGGTATGGTGAAGATAAGGTACTTTTAAAAAATTTTTATAAAATAAAATAAGATAAATACATTCAAAACATTTTCTTGAATAAAAAAGAAAGTAAAACAATATAAAAACAGTTACATAGAAACTAGTAATTAATGAAAATTAGTAAAATTAACTGTTAAAGGTTAGTACTATTAGTGGACCAGCAGCACGCACAATCATGTGTGCTTACGGACTGTATCCCTTGCAGACTGTATTGATATATATTGATATATAATGTAGGAACCAGAATATTAATAACAGAAAGAAACAACCCTTTTGTGTGAATGAGTGTAAATGGGGGAGGGAGGTTTTTTGGGTTGGTGCACTAATTGTAAGTGTATCTTGTGTTTTTTATGTTGATTTAATAAAAAAACAAACAAACAAAAAAAAACGATAATAAAAAAACAGATACCGATAATTTCCGATATTACATTTTAACGCATTTATCGGCCGATATTATCGGACATCTCTAGCAAAAACCAAATAATTTAAATCACAGGAAATCATTTGGATATTTAATACAGATTGTTACATCTGATTATAATTTTGACCAAATTTTAATCATTTAAAAATCTTGACAATTTGAAGAATCAGTATTGGTATAACCAATACTGCCCCTAAGCTACTTGGTATTGGATCGATACCCAAATTTGTAGTATCACCCAAAACTAATGTAAAGTATCCAAACAACAGAAGAATAAGTGTTTATTATATTTTAACAGAAGTGTATATATACCCCTGTTACAACAGAAAGTAGCCAGATATTGAATTAACAAGTCGAATAATAATAGTTTTAAGACAATAATACAACTGGAAATGACGCAATAAGCTATCGCATATGTCAGCAGCTAAATTAGAAGCTTTTATAACCTGTAATGAAATGGTTTTATTATCATTTCTATAATAGATGACATATATATATATCATTATTTCAGGAGGCTGCAATACATATCGCAATATAGATTTTAGGCCGTATCGCCCATCCCTACTCCCAATACAGTAACACTGCACCTTTTTGCAGTGAATTTTTACTGTCGCCAACCTAAAACACTTGTGCAATAATCATGCAACTTGATAAAAAAGTAACTCATTGACACATTCAAACAAATTTGTCAGCAATATTTGAGAGAAAATGGCATTTTGTGTCTATAGAAAAAGGTTTAGATGCTACTTTAGATTTCTGGGAGTAAATAAAAAGTGTTGCGTTCATATTTTTGTTGATCTTAAATTGTAAAAGAAATGTGCAAATTGAGCTGGACTTGGAAGCTCCTACTGTATTTGTCGACTGTGTGATATTTACCTGTCAAAGTGGTTTGGTTGTCGTCTGAATCCGAATCATTGGGAGAGTAAACTTGGATGCCCTGAGCTTGCAGCTGTTGCAGTTTGGATTCCAAATCCCTCTTAGCACGAAGGAGATCCTGAATTTCCTTCTCCTTCGTCTCCCGAAAGATCTGACGGTGGAGAGCTTGATAAGACAAAGCACGATAAAGTGATGGGAGCGTTAGCTTTTGGTATACCTTAAATTGTCTTTTCACTTTGTCCCGGTCGTGCTCAAAGGTGGAAGCCCTCTCCATGGCCTGGTACTTTGTCTCCAACGCGTTCTCCTTCTCCCTCAGGATCTTCTGGTAGGTCTTCTGCAAAGCCTACGGTCACATGGCGACAGGGGCGTTAAAGTGGGGGTCAAAATTGAGGTTGCTTTAATCAAAACTGAAAATTGCACCCAACACACAACACAGGCCTTGAATTTTACCTTTTTAAGGTCAAGGCAAGTGTTGCCTTAGACGAGGGCTCATATTTTAGGACACCAAGGCAAGTTAGAAGGGCACAAAGGCAAACATTAATTTTCTTTCGAGGCAGGGGCTCCAAAGCATGCATGCATACATACATATACATATATATATATATATATATATATATATATATATATATATATATATATATATATATATATATATATATATACTAGGGCTGCAACAACTAATCGACAAAATCGATTATAAAAATAGTTGGCGATTAATTTAGTCATCCATCGATTCGTTGGATCTATACTATGCGCAGAGGCCTTTTTTAATTTTTTTAAAATAAATTTTTTTTTTTTTAAATAATTATTTATTTTTTATATATATATATATTTTTTTAAATAAACCTCTATTTATAAACTGCAACATGTACAAACAGCTGAGACACAATCAAAATAAGTATGGTGCTAGTATGCTGGTTTTTTTTCAATAAAATACTGGAAAGGATAGAAATGTAGTTTGTCTCTTATATCCGATTATTAATCGATTAATCGAGGTAATAATCGACAGATTAATCGATTATCAAATTAATCGTTAGTTGCAGCCCTAATACATACACACACACAGAGGAGTGACACCTCTAACATCGAATACACAATCTTCACAGCCTTCGTTCAATTCGATGATATGACAAAACATTATAGCTAGTATTGATGTTATTTGAACACTGATACAGTTTGCAGTTAAATAAAGGACGACTGAGCATCCCAGTAAACAAACTAAAGCCTTTATAACCAAGTTGTGACAATGTTCTCGACACATTGCCTGCTGCATGTTTCCTCATCTCATTAACTCTCAGTCACAGCAGCTGATGGACGCTGTATTTAGAAAATAAAAGCAACATCAAATAGTTTTTCTCCTTCGCTGTATACTTTTAGTGTGGGGACAAGTGCATCTGTCTCCAATATTGTCCACACCTGTCTCCATCTAAACACAGCAGTGCACTCTTAAACGCAAGGCGGGAAGCGAGGGGAAAATGACGTTAAACCAAGCGCTTAGCTCCGTTTACTACGAGGGGAAATCTCCCGAGCAAAGTCCGTGTAGCTAGTCCGCCATGATTATCAAGCCAAACGACGCTAGTGCACATGCACCTGACTTCGTGTTGCCTAAAATGCATGAATAAATGACGGGGTTTCTGTAATTAAAAAAATTAGACGTTGAAAATTTATCGGCAATTATCATTATACCGTGTATTGTTACATCCCTCGTCCATTAACAAGTAAAAAGTCAGGGCGGTCACGGCATGTTCTTGCCGCCGATGTTGGTCAATTTTTTAGGGCATAACGGCAAATGACGAGAGTGGTCGCGGCTTTTGCCACAGTCGCCGTGGTTAAATTCGAGCTCTGAACACAACATTCGGGGTGCAACGATATGCGATACAATAGGAATCATTCAATCCACCCTTAACGAGACAATCCCAGTTATTGACCGCTGTTTTGGGGTTTTGCCGTTAATTTTGCACTGTGTGTACGCATACACATTAATTTAAGAGACAGGAAGTGTGCTTGTCTTAGTTCTGCTGTCTACTATGTAAACAAAGAGAGCCTCTCTACTACAGAGATTTGGCTAGCAGGAGTCATGGCTAGTGATAGTGCTAAGGGGAATTCTGTTGTGAAATCTTTTTGGGACAGGTGGAGGACGAAAGCAACACTTCACCAATTGAGGAACTTTAATTTACTATAAGGTAGGTAAATAATAGGGATGTGCCGATCAATCGGCCCATTTCTGTGAAAAAAGTACATGATGGCCATTAGTGCCTTTTTAGTGCAGATCACAAATGCCAATCCTCTGAGGCTGATTCTGTATTTTTTAGAGCCGAGGCTGTCAAGTGGCTAACAGCTAATTGTGTCTTCATCAGTGTTGGGTTAGTTACTGCAGAGCAGTAACTAGTTACAGTTACTAGTTACTTCATTTCAAAAGTAACTCAGTTACTAACTCAGTTACTTACACCAAAAAGTAATGCGTTACTGTGAAAAGTAACTATTTAGTTACTTCTTTTTTTTTTTCTTTTTTTTTTAAAGCTCCCATTAATGCCCTTTTAGCCTTCATTTCAGTACTGTTATTGCACTGGAGAATAATACAATCTGTTGATCAACTTGACATGCATTTGCATCACTGAACTCTGCTAAGCAATGTGCTCTACATACAACACACAAAGACAAAGATATGTTACAAAGGCCAATTTGTTTCTGGCCAGAACAAATTGACAAAACTATTTTAAATAGCTGCAACATAACGTACATAAGTAACAAACAGCATAATAACAGCATAGATGTAAACCAAGAAAGGCACACACTACATACACAAAGCCTAACCAGGCATTTTCTTTACTGAGCAAAACTCTTTATTGTCGGCCATAAACACATCACCAAAACATTAGTAAAAAAAATGACATCTAGCAAAAGTGGTCATTTTCTGCAGTACAAACCAGACCAAAAGCTACTTTGTTATATCAACAGCAGCCACTCGCTCTTTCTCACGTGTGCCAACACTTGCACATATGGCACTTAGCCAGTGATGCGTTTACAGCCACACAAAAAGTCAGACAACTCCAACACCACACATAAAGTGTAATTCCAGGTCGTTACACTATGATTTACCAATCAAATGTGTGCTTATTCTAGTGTCATTTATTAGGAATCTTAAGTTATAAATATTAATTATTAAATGCTGTTAGTATATTAAATAAATACTAATAAAAATATATTTTTTACAAACAGGAAGTTGCAGGAATGTACACATGATCCCCTGCGTACATCTCATTGTGCAACATGTGAATGTTTTAATGGGAACTAAATGAAAGGGGTACAAACTATTTCCAAAGCAGGACCTCCACCCAGACAAACAATACAAGTACACAGTTCATGAAAAACAATATTTGTTGTTATTGTCATTGTAAGTGGGCCTAAACACTTATATTAGAAATGGAAATGACTGCTGTCATTTGATTATAATAATAAGAGAATGTTGTCTGTGTATCTGTGTTGGCCCTGTGATGAGGGGGGGACTTGTCCAGGGTGTACCCTGCCTTCCGCCCGAATGCAGCTGAGATAGGCTCCTGCCACCCCGAAAGAGACAAGCGGTAGAAAATGGATGGATGGATGGAGATAGAAGTTGTTATTTAGTGAGGTTTGGGACAGGTGTGCTGCTGGTGTAGCCACAGTGTGCACATGTGATGTTGCTCACATGGGCTCCACTCATGCTCAGGGAGTTTTTGCGTTTGCTCACACACATGAACAATTAGAGGGAACATTGATTGACAGAGTGTGTACCTTCAGCGGTGAATGATGAGAAGAGGCAAAGTTAATCCTTAAATGGTGGAGGTGAAGTGGCATCAGAGTCTCTGTCTCTCTTTACTAGCTTCGTCGAAGCATGTTGCTATGTAGCTTGTTTCAGCAGATTTGAATTGCTGTTTTGGGCAGTAGATGGCATCTTTGATCCAAAGCACAATTTACATTTAACTAAAATGTTATTTTCTTTGTGCTCGACAAAAGAAAAGTAGTGAAAATATCTCCATGTTAGCAAACTCGACTTCTGGCTCCGCCATGATCAGACACGCCCCCCTCCTCTCCCTCCCCACACTCACACCCACACAGAGCGCGTGTCTCTCTCTCTTCTCCGGCTTGTGACACAAGAAGAATCAGAACGATGACACAGCAGCGCTCCGATAAAACACACTTTATACTACATAAAAAGTAACGTAAAATAACGCAGTAACGCATCATGTAGTAACGGTAACTGAGTTACTGAATAAAAAAAAATAACGCGTTAGATTACTAGTTACCGCCGAAACTAACGGCGTTACAGTAACGCGTTACTTTGTAACGCGTTAGTCCCAACACTGGTCTTCATACACATTTTGCAGCAAATAGCCTGCAATTCTTAGTATCATTATCAACATGTAAAATAGTGGGTCTTTTAACAGTGTGTCTATTTATTTCAGTTATTTCGAAAATAACTTGGTAAACAGTGTGTGTATAAGTACTTTTTGAGCACATTTAAAAATATGGCGATAATTATGATAACTGTGATAATTTTGGTCACGATAACTGTCATATGAAATTTTTATATCGTTACATCCCCAATGATAACACAGTCAAAAGGGATAATTCTAAAAACAAGGTAGGGTTGTACGTTGCGACAAATTTACTCGCAAATGCGACTAAATATTGACCTGCATGACTTGAAATAAACAAAAAACTGCCGCACATGTGCAAATAGGGATTTCAACCCTTCCCCCTCATTTTTCTCCTAAACGAAATCCATCCAAATTTGATCAAATTACAGTAAAATATTTTCCCACCCGTGTCGCATGTTTGAAATAAACTCATAACCATAACCAAAAGGACAAGCGATTGACGCAAAAGTACTGATCACTGCGCGCTAACAGCGGCGTGTGTGTCCCTTCGTCCTGCGTCATGCACAGAGAGGAGCCCAGCTCCCCTGAGTTCACACACTCAGGCTGACTCGGCCTTCCCAATACAGAAGAAAATAGATCTTAGTTGGAGGAACTGGTCAGTAAAAAAACTTTTTGTTAACACCTTAAAACTTGACACAAACTGCACTGCGTGCGATTAACGACGAAGGTCGACGGAATATTGTACAACAAATCAATGATTGAAGTCACAAACTTGCCATCCAAACAATACCTCGTTTGTTGACAAGACCATACAGCCACATTAAATATATTTATTAAGCAGAAGTAACACAAACCAGTAAAAATTTCAAAAGAGCTGGCGTCAGAGCCGACAAACTTCTGCCGTTAGCCTGCTAAGCTAACAAAATCATCTCAAGCTGGACTAGCTGACGTCACACATAACGAGGCAACAGGCTCTGCCTTTTAAAAAGAACACACACATACAATACTCTCATATGATACTTATCTCAACTGCATTACGCCAGATATTTTAAGTTTTTTTTTTATAAGTAGCGAAATAATTACTTTCCCTCGTAATTATTATCACTCTACTATTCTTGCAGTGATTGGGCGTAACCATCCCGTACACTTTGATATTGTCGCATATTTCAATGGCGATGACCATGGTGAACCAGCCAGTGCTCAACCATGAGTGTGATTTTTGTCTGTCTCGTAAATTAATTCAATTAGTAATCAAATAACTTTTTTTTGGTAAAGTAGCGAGTAACTAGAAATAATGACATTTTAAAAGTAATTTTCAGAACAGCAGTTGGTATTCCTAGCTAAAATCTTTGTGTGTATGTCCTGTAATAATGTTTACCTATAAAAACAACATTGTTAAAGGTCAATTTATTTCATGTTATTGAAGATGTTTAAACATAGAAAATGGATGGATGGATGGACATGTGTATTTGTCGCCAACTTGTGGTCAGTTAATATATCTTTGAATCAAACTTTATTGACCGGAAGTTGCCGAAGCCAAGCAGAGACATTTACGGTATACGTTTTAACTGCTGATGCGTTTTAATTGTTTTTTAAATGCGCCAGGAAATAACCCGTTTTGTACACTATTGATGTGATTCAATGCACATCCATCCATCCATTTTTTGCTCATCTAGGCCTTCAGTGATCTCCAACTTCAATGATTACCTCTCAAAGAACCATAAGTGATGTCACCACATGACCATTGCTGGAGAAAACATTTACACCCTACTGGGCATTGAATCGGCAGCACAGTGGAACAGGGGTTAGTGCGTCTGCCTCACAATACGAAGGTCCTGGGTTCGATCCTGCGCTCGGGATCTTTCTGTGTGGAGTTTGCATGTCCTCCCCGTGACTGCGTGGGTTCCCTCCGGGTACTCCGGCTTCCTCCCACCGCCAAAAACATGCACCTGGGGATAGGTTGATTGGCAACACTAAATGGTCCCTAGTGTGTGAATGTGAGTGTGAATGTTGTCGGTCTGTCATTGTTGGCCCTGCGATGAGGTGGCGACTTGTCCAGGGTGTACCCCGCCTTCCGCCCGAATGCAGCTGAGATAGGCTACAGCACCCCCCCGCGACCCCGAAAGGGACAAGCGGTAGAAATGGATGGATGGATGAACATGTGTATTTGTCGCCATCATGTGGTCAGGACAGTTAATGTATCTTTGACAAGTGTGTACTTTGAATCAAACTTTATTGACCGGAAGTTGCGTAAGCCCATCCATCCATTTTCTACCGCTTGTCCCTTTTGAGGTCGTGGGGGGTGCTGTAGCCTATCTCAGCTGCATTCGGGCGGTAGGCGGGCTACACCCTGGACAAGTCGCCACCTCATCGCAGATGATAGAATGTTGTTCCTAAACAATTTGCTCAGGCATTTGTTGACAAAGTGGTGACCCTCGCCCAAGCAGAGAAATTTACGGTATACGTTTTAATAGATTTTTAAATGTGACAGGAAATAACCCGTTTTGTACACTGTTGATGTGATTCAATACAGAGCAGGATTTTCAAATGTGACAGGAAATAACCCGTTTTGTACACTGTTGATGTGATTCAATACTCAGCAGGGTGTAAAGTTAAAGTACCAATGATTGTCACACACACTAGGTGTGGTGAAATTTGTCCTCTACATTTGACCCATTCCTTGTTCACCCTCTGGGGGGTGAGGGGAGCAGTGAGCAGCAGCAGTGGCCGCGCCCGGGAATCATTTTTGGTGATTTAACCCCCAATTCCAACCCTTGATGCTGAGTGCCAAGCAGGGAGGTAACGGGTCCCATTTTTATAGTCTTTGGTATGACTCGGCCGGGGTTTCAACTCACCACCTACTGATCTCAGGGCGGACACTCCAACCACAAGGCCACTGAGCAGGTTGTAAATGTTTTTTGATTGATTGATTGAAACTTGTATTAGTAGATTGCACAGTACAGTACATATTCCGTACAATTGACCACTAAATGGTAACACCCGAATAAGTTTTTCAACTTGTTTAAGTCGTCAATCAATTCATGGTACAAATATATACTATCAGCATTATATCCATCAATCCATTTTCTGCCGCTTGTCCCTTTTGGGGTCGCGGGGGGGTCGCTGGAGCCTATCTCAGCTGCATTCGGGCGGTAGGCGGGGTACACCCTGGACAAGTCGCCACCTCATCACAGGGCCAACACAAATAGGCAGACAACATTCACACTCATATTCACACTACGGCCAATTTAGTGTTGCCAATCAGCCATCACACGAGTTAATCATCAGAGTATATACATTGAATTATTTACATTATTTACAATCCGGGGGGTGGGATGTGGAGGGGGTTGGGGAGGGGGGGTTAGGTTTGGTTGCTATCAGCACTTCAGTCATCAACAATTATATCATCTGAAAAAAGGACATTGAAACAGTGTAGGTCTGACTTGGTAGGATATGTACAGCGAGCAGTGAACATAGTGAGCTCAGAAAGCATAAGAACAAGTATATACATTTGATTGTTTACATTTGATTATTTACAATCCGGGGAGGTGGGATGTGGTGGGGGGAGGGTGTTAGTCTAGGGTTGTAGTTGCCTGGAGGTGTTCTTTTAGTGCGGTTTTGAAGGAGGATAGAGATGCACTTTCTTTGACACCGAGTGCATTCCACATTGATATGGCATAGAAAGAGAATGAGTTAAGACCTTTGTTAGATCGGAATCTGGGTTTAACGTGGTTAGTGGAGCTCCCCCTGGTGGTGTGGTTATGGCGGTCATTTACGTTATGGAAGTAGTTTGACATGTACTTCGGTATCAGGGAGGTGTAGCGGATTTTATAGACTAGGCTCAGTGCAAGTTGTTTTACTCTGTCCTCCACCCTGAGCCAGCCCACTTTGGAGAAGTGGGTAGGAGTGAGGTGTGATCTGGGGTGGAGGTCTAGAAGTAATCTGACTAGCTTGTTCTGGGATGTTTGGAGTCTAGATTTGAGGGTTTTGGAGGTGCTGCAATGGTCATGCTGTGACATCAATGATGGTGCTTTGAGAGGTAATCATTTAAGTCAGAGATCCCTGAAGGCCTAGGTGGGAAACGCACGGCCCGCCACTGATGGGACCCCAGAATTTGGTGCTACGCCCCTGCACAGAGGATATACCATTATTAAAAAGGATGAAACAAGTTCGTTCTACCTGTAGCTCGGCTCTCAGCCTCTTGTTCTCCTCATCCAGCTTGGCCTCCTTCTTTTGCATCGACGTAATCTCGTTGTTCTTGCTGACACGGAAGATCTCGTACTCTTTCCGGAGGCGTTCGTACTCGGCGGCGTACTCCAGGTCCACGGAGCCTGTCGACTTGAAACTGGCGCCGATCACCCGGGGTCCCCTGCGGAAGGAGCTGCGCAGTAGCCGGGCTTTGGGCTTGACCTCCACGGGGATCTCACAGGCCTCTCCGCCGTCGCCCCCGTAGCCGTCCTCGATCACCTCGCCCGGGCTGACCAGGGAGGACGCCGTGCCCATGATGGCGGGCGCATAGATGCTCTTGCTAAAGCTAGCTGGTTGAAGCTAACTAGTTAGCAAAACAACTTGTTGCCGTTCCAGCTAGCGAGGACTAGCATTCGCGCCAAACTACGGTTTTGTTACTGGCAAAAAAGTTTCCACACGACAACATGGCGGTAGTTAAACACCCACTGAAACACGGACACCCCGTTATGCTCAAAAGTTGGTTTAAAATGTAAAAAAAAGAAGAAAAAGTGACGTGTCGTTGACTTCCGGCGTACTTCCTGGCTGCCTTGGTAACGAGGAGCGTCTACGGAAGTTCTCACTGGACAAAAAAAAGAAAAAAGTTGATATTGGCAATTGCTCTAAGTTAAAGTTAAGTTAAAGTACCAATGATTGTCACACACACACTAGGTGTGGCGAAATTATTCTCTGCATTCAACCCATCACCATACTTGCCAACCCTCCCGGATTTTCCGGGAGACTCCCGAAATTCAGCGCCTCTCCCGAAAACCTCCCGGGACAAATATTCTCCCGAAAATCTCCAAATATTCTCCCGAAAAAAGCCACGCCCCCTCCAGCTCCATGCGGACCTGAGTGAGGACAGCCTTTTTTCATGACGGGAGGACAACAGGGTGACAAGAACTAAATCATCCAGACTCGAGATAAATGGTATTATTATGTTTATTTTACCTAAAAATAAATATATGTATGTATATATATATATATATATATATATATATATATATATATATATATATATATATATATATATATATATATACATATATATATATACATATACATATATATATATACATATATATATATATATATATATATATATATATATATATATACATCCTGAAAATATGCAAACAAAACTGTGTTAGATAATTGATACTTCAAACTTGCATAAATAAATATTAAGGAATATAACATAACTTGGCTTCTGAGAGTTTCAAAATGTAATGAATAAAATGCTAAAGTTGTTGATAAACAAGCAATTATTTTAATAATTAAATATGGTCATTTTATAGAATTATTATGATAATTTAAAATCAATTATTTCAAATATGTTTATTTTAATGTATAATTCTATGGCTGGATGTAATAAGGAGTCACAAAAAAATACAAATAAAAAAACAATTAATTTTGATGTTTTTAGCAAAATATAGTAAAAATGTATTTAGTTTTTGTTTTTTTAAATTAATAAATATATTTATTTTTAGGTAAAATAAACATAATACAATTTATCTCTAGTCTGGATGATTTAGTTCTTGTCACCCTGTTGTCCTCCCGTCATGAAAAAAGGCTGTCCTCACTCAGGTCCGCATGGAGCTGGAGGGGGCGTGGCTTCCAGCTCCGGCTGAAAATCGGGAGATTTTCGGGAGAATATTTGTCCCGGGAGGTTTTCGGGAGAGGCGCTGAAATACTTGACTTGGTGAATTCTTCAATATACTCCTCCCCTCTTAAGCACGCCCCCACCCCCCACCTCCCGAAATTGGAGGTCTCAAGGTTGGCAAGTATGCCCATCACTCTTGATCACCCCCCTGGGAGGTGAGGGGAGCAGTGGGCAGCAGCGGTGGCCGCGCCCGGGAATCATTTTTGGTGATTTAACCCCCAATTCCAACCCTTGATGCTGAGTGCCAAGCAGGGAGGTAATGGATCAGATTACTTTTATTCACATTAGAGCTCATCAAAAAGGTCCTAAATAGTCAAATAATTGTATTACTACATCAAGAGCAGTGGTTTTTAACCTGGGTTCGATGGAACCCTAGGGGTTCGGTGAGTCAGGCTCAGGGGTTCGGCGGAGGTCAAGACGTGTAAATAAAAACTTCTCCCTATCGGCGTATTACGGATACGGCAACAGCAGAAGTCAGACTGATTTGCAGGTGTGTAATTTGTTGTGAGTTTATGCACTGTGTTGGTTTTGTTCTTTGAACAAGGTGATGTTTTGTGCACCAGTAATAAAACATGGTAACACTTTAGTATGGGGACATATTCACCATTAATTAGTTGCTTATTAACATGCAAATTAGTAATATATTGGCTCTTAACTAGTCATTACTAAGTACTTCCTTATTATAACCCTAACCCTCTAACCCTAACCCGAACCAAATAACTCTAAATTAAGTCTTTGTTACTTAGAATTTGTTCCCCTAGTGTCCAAAAAACTCTAAATTAAGTCTTTGTTACTTAGAATATGTTCCCCTAGTGTCCAACTAACTCGAAATTAAGTCGTTGTTACTTATAATATGTTCCCCATACTAAAGTGTTACCAAAAACATATAACTTTGACTTGAATTTGAAAAAAAACTTCTTTTTTTTCACTAAAGAAGGGTTCGGTGAATGTGCATATAAAACTGGTGGGGTTCGGTGCCTCCAACAAGGTTAAGAACCACTGATCAAGAGTATTAATGTTCTCGCAAAAATAATAAATAGCATAACTAGCATGCTGTTGCTGCTGTAGAAAACCACAGAAATGAAAATAAAACGCTGACACTTTAAATTAATGTGTATTTGGCTGAAACAATACTTTCAAATGATGGTTTAATGTCAATGTTTCAACTAATAATCTTCGAAAAGTCTTAAAAAATGGTTGCAGATAAGATAAAAAAAAACCAACATATTTGCATGTCATGAAATCAAATCGCAATGACAGAAAAAACTAATTTACAAAAGACAAAACAACTTAGAATTATGCAAAACATATTTTAAAAAAATAATAAAAAAAGGCAAAACAACTTACGACGACGCAAAACATATTAAACGAAGGTAAAGCAACTTATAATTACGGAAACCAAATTTGAAAATAAAAGACAATTTACAATTTCAGAAAACACATTTATAAAAGCCAAAACAACTTAGTTACAGGAACCAGAAAGGGAATGTCCCAAAGCACAGACTGACAGCTCAGTCAACCAATCACTACGCAGAGATCTCGAGTTTTTACTTCCTGTCTCGGCTTCACTTAAAAAGCTTCACCTCATGCAACATCTACGACCTTTTTCATGGAGAAGATGAGACGCACATTTACACGTCAATGTCTCGGCATTTTGCATAATGTGCAAAAAACCAAACAAAATCAAGCATGCCAACAGTTTTGTGTCAAGTACCAAGTTATATGACTAAAGTGTACAGCTGTAAAATTGACTGAAAAAAGTTAGCATGCTAATGATAGCAGGATTTTTTTTTTATGAATTTTTTTTATGCCTTGAACGAGCTGAATGGGTTGGTTGTTGTTTTTTGACTAAGTCAAGAACTGTGGAAGTAGTAACATTTTTTAAAAGAAAATAAATGTTCCGGAAGTTAAAAAAAAACGGGGGGGAAAAAAAATCACCCAGACCTAGAAAATTCCCGTGGAAGTCTTGATGGGCCTGCTATTTGTTCCCTGGACCTCTGTCCGGGGGTCGTCAGAAGCCGCCGTGCTTTGAAGATGGTGTCAAGTGTCCGAATCTGTGAGTTTTAGGTGTAACCGTACAAAATGAGTCACGGAGCTATCCTAAAGAAATAGCATATTTACATTAAAATGCTAACACTTAGCATGTGTGCTAACAATAGCATGATAACAGTCAGCATGTTTAATATACCAAGTTATATGACTCAAAGGTGTATGGCTGCGGAAATAGAGAAAAATGTTTAAAATTTGATGAAAAAGTTAACAAGTTTAAGTTAGCTTGATAGCATGCTAACAGTTAACAAGTGTCACATACCAAGTTATATGACTCTGGGCTAAACAATTGAAAAAAACCTCCCTCAAAAAGTTAGCATGCTAATGTTAGCATGCTAGCAAGCTAACGTGAGCATGATAATACTTAGCGTGTGTCACATACCAAGTTATATGACTAAGGTGTATGGCTGGGGAATTAGAGAAAAAACTAGTACAATTAGCTAAAAAAGTTAACACTTTGATGTTGGCATGCTAACATTTGCATGCTAGCAGTTAACAAGTGTCACATACCAAGTTATATGACTCTAAGGTAAACGGTTGCAAAATTAGCTCAAAAAGCTCACACTTTAATGTTAGCATGCTAACCTAAACATGCATACAGTTAGCATGTTTCAAATACCAAGTTATATGATTGTAAGGTGTATGGCTGTGGAATTCGAGAAAAAAGTGTAAAATTAAAAAAAAAAAGTTAGCACTTTATTGTTAGCGTGCTAGCATGCTAACATTAGCACACTAACAGTTAACAGCTGTCACATACCAAGTTATATGACTTTAAGGTAAACGGTTGCAAAATTAGCTCAAAAAGCTAGCACTTTAATGTTAGCATGGTAACCTAAACATGCATACAATTAGTATGTTTCAAATAACAAGTTACATAATTGTAAGGTGTATGGCTGTGGAATTTGAGAAAAAAGTGTAAAATTTGAAAAAAAAATGTAGCACTTTATTGTTAGCGTGCGAGCATGCTAACGTTAGCACACTAACAGTTAAGAGCTGCCACATACCAAGTTATATGACTGTAAGGTGTATGGCTGCGGAATTAGAGAAAAAAGCTAGCACTTTAATGTTAGCATGCTATCGTAAACATGCATACAGTTAGCATGTTTCACTGTAAGGTGTATGGCTGCGGAATTAGAGAAAAAAGTGTAGAATTTGAAAAATAAGTTAGCACTTTATTGTAAGCACATGCTAACATTAGCACACTAACAGTTAACAGCTGTCACATACCAAGTTATATGACTAGGGTAAATAGTTGTAAAAATCAGCTCAAAAAGCTAGCACTTTAATGTTAGCATGCTAACATAAACATGCTAATGGTTAGCATGTGTCACATACCAAGTTTAATGACTGTAAGATGGCTGGTGCGTCTCGTATTAGACGTAAGAGAAACGTGCGGAACAAGAATAATAATAATATTAACAAAAGTTGAAGTTCCAGCAATAATAATATGGGCTGCTTGCATTGCAGCAGGCCCATAATAAACCAATTTTATTTCCAGCATTCACACAATCAAAGCATGAACAAAATATAAAATAAATGTTCAATTGTTGTGTCAATGCATTCACATACCAACTTTTCTACACCAAAAATCCATCAATTTATTATTATTATTCTTCTACCGTATTTTTCGGACTATAAGTCGCAGTTTTTTTCATAGTTTGGCCGGGGGTGCGACTTATACTCAGGAGCGACTTATGTGTGAAATTATTAACACATTGCCGTAAAATATCAAATAATATTATTTAGCTCATTCACGTAAGAGACTAGACGTATAAGATTTCATGGGATTTAGCGATTAGGAGTGACAGATTGTTTGGTAAACGTATAGCATGTTCTATATGTTATAGTTATTTGAATGACTCTTACCATAATATGTTACGTTAACATACCAGTTGGTTATTTATGTCTCATATAATTTACACTTATTCAGCCTGTTGTTCACTATTCTTTATTTAGTTTAAATTGACTTTCAAATGTCTATTCTTGGTGTTAAGTTTTATCAAATACATTTCCCCCAAAAATGCGACTTATACTCCAGTGCGACTTATATATGTTTTTTTTCCTTCTTTATTATGCATTTTCGGCAGGTGCGTCTTATACTCCGGAGCAACTTATACTCCAAAAAATACAGTGAGTTTGCCGGAGGCCACAGCCCAAAAGTTTTCACCCGTTCAAGTATCAAAACGTTCGGCTCGACCAGGAATCCTGTGCTCACCGCCCCCACCCAAATGTTAAAAAATATCTCTTATTACCCAGAATTCCTGGTTTTCCGGGACATTTTTCCAATTGAAAATGATTTGGCCATTTTTCGAACTTGCACAATTCCCACCCGATTGGAACTGTTCCACACTCCACTCACCTTTGACAATCAAACTACCATTTTCCAAGTTCTAAAAAATTCCAGGAATTCCCGGTTCTCCAAAGCCCTATTTTCACCTCTTGCTGGAAAGTTTTCACAGTCCACCTTTTTCAACCGTTTTTAAATCAATCAATCAATCAATCAATCAATCAAACTTTATTCATAAAGCACTTTTCATACATAAAAGAAATGCAATGCAAAGTGCTTTACAGACTTAAAAACAATACCCTGGTGACCCATGTCCGCCATTATCACACACACACACACACACACACACACACACACACACACACACACACACACACACACACACACACACACACACACACACACACACACAGGTTATTATTTGGAATGGGGACCAAGTTTTTGATCATCACTTGTGAGGACCACCCTTTCTACAGGTTGTGGAGGCATACTTTTTTTTTTTTTTGGTAAAATGGCCACTGCCCAGTTAGCTCATACACATCTTTAAATCTCTGGATCTCATTCTTACTGGGGACCCTGGGGAAAAAGAGTTATTTTGGTTCATGGGGACCAAATTTAAATAATTTTGCATAATTCACACACACAAAAAAAAAAAAAGAAGTTCAAGTTAAATATGACATAATCCTCAGAATCATTTAAAAAGGTTTCCCTTTAGGGGACCTGTTTTTTTTGTCCCCATACCATCAGAGGTCTCCTAAAGGTGAGTGTGTAGACAGAGCGATGTCCCCATGAAGTAAGCATTGCCAGAGCACACACACACACACATATATGCAACTATATGGACCAATGATTGCATGGCTGAGTACAGAGGAGCCATGTGAGTAAACACTATCACAGGAGCCATTAGGATCAGAAGTTCCTACATAAACATTGCATACTCACGTCGCCTTTTTGTATTGATTACTGCAGCTGTGCACTGGATTCATTCACAAATACAAACCACAACTCACAAACACTTTAGAGTTAGGCTCTACCATCAGAATGTGTACTTAAACTTATAAAGATCACATGGATATTATTCAGTGAGTTGATTCACCAAAACTAGCCTGTTATACAGGAGGAAAAAAGCACACAGGACGTTTCAATTGTTCACAGACTGGTCGCTCTCATCAGAATGACAAGACACTTCCGGTCTGCAGGTGATAGCATTCAATTGGGGAAAAACGCCCTACTGCCCCCTATGAATACTGATAAATGTGTAATGACAGCTCCAAAAACGAATTCAAACCACAAAATAAAATAAATAAATCAACACAAAAATGTGACACATTATGGGTGGGTCACATATGCATGTACAATAGATGGCAGTATTGTCCTGTTTAAAAGTGTCACAACATTGCTGTTTACGGCAGACGAACTGCTTTACGATAGACGAAAACTTGACTGCTGTTGTTGTGTGTTGTTACCGCGCTGGGAGGACGTTAATGAAACTGCCTAACAATAAACCCACATAATAAACCAAGAACTCGCCCTCGATCATCAGCTGTTTATATTGTGGGAAAGCGGACGTGTGAACAGGCTGTCAACACGTCACTCAGGAAAAGAGCGCGGATGAGGGTATGTCTATAGAATATATTAATTAATGAAAACTGGGCTGTCTGCACTCTCAAAGTGCATGTTGTTGCCAAATGTATTTCATATGCTGTAAACCTAGTTCATAGTTGTTAGTTTCCTTTAATGCCAAACAAACACATACCAATTGTTGGTTAGAAGGCGATCGCCGAATTCGTCCTCGCTTTCTCCCGTGTCGCTGGCTGTCGTGTCGTTTTCGTCGGTTTCGCTTGCATACGGTTCAAACCGATATGGCTCAATAGCTTCAGTTTCTTTTTCAATTTCGTTTTCGCTACCTGCCTCCACACTACAACCATCCGTTTCAATACATGCGTAATCTGTTGAATCGCTTAAGCCGCTGAAATCCGAGTTTGAATCTGAGCTAATGTCGCTATAGCTTGCTGTTCTATGTGCCATGTTTGTTTGTATTGGTATCACTATGTGACGTCACAGGAAAATGGACGAGTGTATATAACGATGGTTAAAATCAGGCACTTTGAAGCTTTTTTTTAGGGATATTGCGTGATGGGTAAAATTTTGAAAAAAACTTCGAAAAATAAAATAAGCCACTGAGAACTGATTTTTAATGGATTTAACCATTCTGAAATTGTGATAATGTTCCCCTTTAATGTTTACAAACTCAGACAACAATTCATTGAACAGAGGAGGACTTAGAGGGCAAAAACCAAAGGATTTATATCGTAGCATTTCTTATCCAATTTGTACAGTTCCAACATCCACTCACCCGTTTGTTCCTGATGGTTTTCTTACCAGTAAATGTCCTTGCAGAAGTCTTTGGTGCGAAGAGTGAACTACTGGATATGAATAAAAGCACACACACATTTTTTATTTTTAAACACGGTAAAGCCATTTAATCAGAAAACCCAAATATGGAAGCTTGATGCTTTACAAGCACGAGCTGTTGACAACATGGTGATATGACTTAAAGCTTTACAAAAAAAAATAACAACAACCCGACAGCTATTTACAACGTCACTTTGTGCAAACATTATTTTTTATTTTTTACAGCACTCTCCTAAAATACCCGATAGGCATGCATACAAACAAACTTTGGTATGTTAAGAAAACTACTTACTGTCTTAGTAGAGGCGTTGACTTTGCTATAGGAGTGATCCATTGTTTACATTACCGACGACGGTAAGTCCCCGAAAAAGGTGTGGTTTGGCAAATAGGCACGCTTGTTATTACTCAGGGCGTCACTTGATTTTTTTTTTTTTTCCCATTTTCGATCTTGGCAGTTGAGGGTTGATGAGAAAGTAGTCATTAAAGTGGCTTTATAAGGCATTTACAAGGGCTAGGGCGTTAAATATACTATGCATATCCAAAAGCTCTGGTATGAAAAATAAAAGACAATCTCTACACCGTCTGCCAGATATATATCGTTAAAAACCAGAATAAAAATAGACTTTAAACGCCACATTGTGTTAAAAACTATGGTCAGTGAAAAATAAGACAGGAAGTGGGCTCACTTAATTCCTAGAAAATAAACCCAGATGACTTGAAGAGGGTAGCAGGTTCTAAATAGCGTCCTTCGCCGTGGAGGTTGTCGGGATGCAGGATTTGCCGCCGTTGCCGTTGTGGGCCCTGTAGCTGGTGAAGCTGGGGGTGTGTATGGTTCGGATGCTCTTCCCGCCCGGGCCCACGGGTGTGGGCGACAGAGGGGAGGGGGTGGAAGAGGAGGATGAAGAGGAGAAGGAGGAGGAGGAGGAATGCACGCGACCGTTCTGGGCCTGCGCGGAGAAGGCCAGGGCTTTGCCCGCGTGCTGCGAGGGAGGTTTGAGACACCCGTTAGACAGGGAGGGGATGTGGGAGGGGTGGGGGGCGGCGGGGCGAGCGCCGTGCGGGGACGGCAGAGAGGACTTGGAAGAGGGCGGGGCGTTAGTGGGATTACAGGCGTCTGAGGTGCTCTTAGTCGCGCTAGGGTAAAAAGCGGGGATTTTAGAGACAGTGGGGGAAGTCGTTTTATGATCCCCTCCCACTCTTTTAGTACTTCCGTTAGCCTGCGAACACAGATGCCAAAACACATAGTGGTCGTCAAATGAAAAAAATACACACACCAAAAAAAGACACACGTACAAATAACAGTGACTGAACACAATGTTTCTATTGGTTTATGACGACAGCGTCAAGTAGGAGTGGGAATCGAACGGCGACATATCTTCTCCTACACACAATCCGAGGCAACTGGACGTCAAAGTTCCATGTGGGTGGAGGACTTCGCTGGAAAGCATACTTGCCAACCTTGAGACCTCCGAATTCGGGAGATAAGGGCGTGGGGTGTATGGGAAGAGTTAATGCTGCAAGGGATTCTGGGTATTTGTTCTGTGTTACGGTGCGGATGTTCTCCCGAAATGTGTTTGTCATTCTTGTTTGGTGTGGGTTCACAGTGTGGCGCATATTTGTAACAGTGTTAAAGGGGAACATTATCACCAGACCTATGTAAGCGTCAATATATACCTTGATGTTGCAGAAAAAAGACCATATATTTTTTTAACCGATTTCCGAACTCTAAATGGGTGAATTTTGGCGAATTAAACGCCTTTCACAACGTGACGTCACATCGGGAAGCAATCCGCCATTTTCTCAAACACCAAGTCAAATCAGCTCTGTTATTTTCCGTTTTTTCGACTGTTTTCCGTACCTTGGAGACATCATGCCTCGTCGGTGTGTTGTCGGAGGGTGTAACAACACGAACAGGGACGGATTCAAGTTGCACCAGTGGCCCAAAGATGCGAAAATGGCAAGAAATTGGACGTTTGTTCCGCACACTTTACCCACGAAAGCTATGCTACGACAGAGATGGCAAGAATGTGTGGATATCCTGCGACACTCAAAGCAGATGCATTTCCAACGATAAAGTCAAAGAAATCTGCCGCCAGACCCCCATTGAATCTGCCGGAGTGTGTGAGCAATTCAGGGACAAAGGACCTCGGTAGCACGGCAAGCAATGGCGGCAGTTTGTTCCCGCAGACGAGAGAGCTAAACCCCCTGGATGTCTTGGCTCACACCGTCCCTTATGCCACCGAAGATGATCAAGAGAAGAATATCGACCCTAGCTTCCCTGGCCTGCTGACATCAACTCCAAAACTGGACAGATCAGCTTTCAGGAAAAGAGCGCGGATGAGGGTATGTCTACAGAATATATTAATTGATGAAAATTGGGCTGTCTGCACTCTCAAAGTGCATATTGTTGCCAAATGTATTTCATATGCTGTAAACCTAGTTCATAGTTGTTAGTTTCCTTTAATGCCAAACAAACACATACCAGAAGGCGATCGCCGAATTCGTCCTCGCTTTCTCCCGTGTCGCTGGCTGTCGTGTCGTTTTCGTCGGTTTCGCTTGCATACGGTTCAAACCGATATGGCTCAATAGCTTCAGTTTCTTCTTCAATTTAGTTTTCGCTACCTGCCTCCACACTACAACTATCCGTTTCAATACATTCATAATCTGTTGAATCGCTTAAGCCGCTGAAATCCGAGTCTGAATCCGAGCTAATGTCGCTATAGCTTGCTGTTCTTTCCGCCATGTTTGTTTGTGTTGGCTTCACTATGTGACGTCACAGGAAAATGGACGGGTGTATATAACGATGGTTAAAATCAGGCACTTTGAAGCTTTTTTTAGGGATATTGCGTGATGGGTAAAATTTTGAAAAAAACTTCAAAAAATATAATAAGCCACTGGGAACTGATTTTTAATGGTTTTAACCATTCTGAAATTGTGATAATGTTCCCCTTTAAAGTTGTTTATACGGCCACCCTCGGTGTGACCTGTATGGCTGTTGACCAAGTATGCATTGCATTCACTTGTGTGTGTGTAAAAGCCGCATATATTGTGTGACTGGGCCGGCACGCTGTTTGTATGGAGGAAAAGCGGACACTAAAGGCAGTGCCTTTAAGGCACGCCCCCCAATATTGTTGTCCGGGTGGAAATCGGGAAAATGGTTGCCCCGGGAGATTTTCGGGAGGGGCACTGAAATTCGGGAGTCTCCCGGGAAAATCGGGAGGGTTGGCAAGTATGCTGGAGAGGTCCGACCTGAGCCACTTGTGTTTGCTTCAGCTTCAAAACAAGTGTCATCCCTAGAAAGCGGTGTTATAGTAGAATGACACATTGTCTGTAAACATCAACCACAAATGGCTTTAAATCATGCGTTGGCCTCATTTTTGTCAAGAAAGTGGGAACCAGGCTTTAAAGGGGTCATATTATGAGTTGTTTGTACCATATTTTCCGGACCATAGGGCGCACCGGATTATAAGACGCACTACCGATGAATGGTCTATTTTCTATCTTTTTTCATATATAAGGCGCATTAATGGAGTCATATTATTACACTGCAAAAACTGAAATCTAAGATGAAATATCCCAAATAAGGGTGATATTTGCTTATTTTCTGTCTGATAAGATAATTCTTCTCACTAAGCAGATTTTATGTTAGAGTGTTTTACTTGTTTTAAGGGTTTTGGTCCTAAATGATCTCAGTAAGATATTACAGCTTGTTGCTGAGATTTGATGACCTATATTGAGTAAAACATGCTTGAAACTAGAATATCAACTGTTGCAAAGCTGTGTCATCAACACTCACAAGTATAAAACTACCTTTTTAAAGTAATCATTTCTTACTTCAAGCATGAAAAAAAAAAATCATGACTTTGACACAATTGTGTCTCATAATTAAAACAGATGAGAGCCAAATAGATTTTGCAGTTTTATTTTCAATGAAACAATAGAAAATACGTACTCATATAGTAGTGCAGTTGTTATTAGTGAGAATATACATATTTTAAGGTATTTTGTAGAGATGTCCGATAATATTGGCCTGCCGATATTATTGGCCGATAAATGCGTTAAAATGTAATATCAGAAATTATCGGTATCGTTTTTTTATTATCGGTATCGTTTTTTGTTTTTTTTATTAAATCAACATAAAAAACACAAGATACACTTACAATTAGTGCACCAACCCAAAAAACCTCCCTCCCCCATTCACACTCATTCACACAAAAGGGTTGTTTCTTTCTGTTATTAATATTCTGGTTCCTACATTATATATCAATATATATCAATACAGTCTGCAAGGGATACAGTCCGTAAGCACACATGATTGTGCGTGCTGCTGGTCCACTAATAGTACTAACCTTTAACAGTTAATTTTACTCATTTTCATTAATTACTAGTTTCTATGTAACTGTTTTTATATTGTTTTACTTTCTTTTTTATTATGTAGAAGAGCAGAGAGAAAATGGAAAAAAGACAGGCTGCATGTGTCCTTTGCCATTTTTAAAGAAAGCCTGTTTTCCTTTCAGATGACTGTAAAAGCAGAAATGAATATATATCTATCTCAGATGATATCTTCTAACTGTAACAACCCCAGAGTTCTGTTTAAAACTATTAACACTGTCATTGATGCTCCCAAATCTGCTGGTTTTGATGCTTCTTTTGAATTCTGTGAAAATTGTCTCCATTTTTTCACTGACAAAATTGTGTCAACTAGAGCCAGTCTATCTCAGCCTTCATATGACCCTTCTGTTCCTCTGCATTTCTCTTCTGTTTTCCATCAGTTTGAGCCGGTGTCCTTTTCTTTTTTAAGTGACACAGTTAGTCATATGAAGCCCTCTGGTTCTCCTGCAGATGCCCTCCCACCTCGCCTGTGTAAGGAGGTACTTGCTACTATTGGATCAAGTGTCCTTAACATTATCAATAGTAGCCTCTCTTCTGGAATAGTTCCAGTAGAGTTTAAACATGCAGTGGTACGACCTCTACTTAAAAAACCCAGCCTCGACCCCTCTCTCCTCTCTAACTTCAGACCTATCTCTAATCTTCCATACATTTCCAAAATATTAGAGAAGGTTGTCTACAGTCAGTTGTTGCCCTTCTTAGAGGATAATGGTATCACTGAGCTGTTCCAGTCCGGTTTTAAAGCCCTCCACAGCACAGAGTCAGCGCTTCTAAAAGTTTTTAACGATATCCTCCTGTCCACTGATTCTGGTAAATATGTTGTCCTGGTGCTTTTAGATCTGTCTGCTGCGTTCGACACCGTCGACCACGCCACCTTAATCACTCGTCTTGAGAACTGTGTGGGCATTAAGGGTGCCGCCCTCAACTGGTTCCGGTCGTACCTAACCGACAGGAGTTTTTGTGTAAAAGTAGACAGTTTTATGTCGTCCACAGCTCCTTTACCACATGGGGTCCCCCAGGGCTCAATCCTTGCCCCAATTTTATTTGCGCTTTACCTTCTCCCCCTTGGTTCTATTTTTAGGAAGTACAGTATTGCATTTCATTTTTATGCCGATGATTGCCAGATTTATTTTCCCATGGCACAAAATAACACGGTTCAACGTCTTATTGACTGCCTGCACGACATCAAAGTCTGGCTTTCAGCTAACTTCCTGAGCCTAAATGAAGATAAAACAGAAGTTATGTTGTTCGGTCCAAGTCGCTCTCCCTCCCCCAACGTTGACCTCGGCACTCTGACCCCGTATCTCAGCGACTGTGTCACAAACCTGGGGGTAAAGTTTGACTCAGATTTTAAATTCGAAAAACAAATCAGCAGCGTCGTTCAAAAAAGCTTTTATCAATTACGCCAAATAGCGAAAGTGAAACCGCTTCTATCAAGACATGATCTTGAGAAATTAATCCACGCTTTTATCTCGACTCGTCTTGATTATTGTAATGCCCTGTATGTTGGCATTAGCCAGGCCTCCCTCGCCCGCCTGCAGCTCGTGCAGAACTCTGCTGCTCGTCTGCTAACACAGACCCGCAGACGTGAGCACATCACCCCTATTTTAGCGTCCCTTCACTGGCTCCCTGTGCGTTACCGAATACATTTTAAACTCCTTTTATTTGTTTTTAAATGTCTAAACAACCTCGCGCCAACCTATCTCTCCGACCTCCTTCAGCCTTACTGCCCCACCCGATCCTTAAGATCAGCCGATCAGCTGCTGTTGACGGTCCCTGACACAAGGCTGAAGCTTAGAGGTGACAGAGCTTTCGCCGTTGCTGCTCCCAAGCTCTGGAACGACCTACCCCTGAGTGTTAGACAAGCCTCCTCTCTTCCTGTTTTTAAATCTCTCTTAAAAACATACTTTTATTCCATGGCTTTTAACACTGAGTGATATCCATCCTGCAATGGCGCCCCATAATACACCTGCTGTGATCCTGTTTTTATGTTTTTATTAATTCTATTTTAATTATTTATTTTTTATCGTGTTCTGTTTGTGTTGTGTTGTGTTTGCTCGGTACTCGTTTTATCTTTTAACCTGTTCATTGTACAGCACTTTGGCTACCCCTGTGGTAAATTTTAAATGTGCTTTATAAATAAAGTTGATTTGATTTGATTTGATTTATTCAAGAAAATGTTTTTATTTATTTATCTTATTTTATTAATTTAAAAAAAAAGTACCTTATCTTCACCATACCTGGTTGTCCAAATTAGGCATAATAATGTGTTAATTACACGACTGCATATATCGGTTGATATCGGTATCGGTAATTAAAGAGTTGGACAATATCGGGATATCGGATATCGGCAAAAAGCCATTATCGGACATCCCTAGTTCTCAACCTTGTTGGAGGTACAGAACCCCAACAGTTTCATATGCGCATTCACCGACCCCGAACCGTAATCATAAAATGATGTTATTATATTAAATAAATACTAATAAAGATATATTTTACAAACGGAAAGTTACAGGAATGTACACATGATCCCATGTTTACATCTCATTGTGCAACATGTGAATGTTTAGGTGGGAACTAAATGCGATATCTGAAAGGGGTACAAATTATTTCCAAAGTAGGACCCCCACCCAGACATATAATACTAGTACACAGCTCATGGATAACAATATGTTATAGTCATTGCAAGTGGGCCAAAACACTTATATTAGAAAATAATCTCATGGAAATGACTGTAGATGACCGTAGATTGCAACCCCTGACGGGAGTGTTATATCAACTAAAGCCCACACTAATACGTTCCACGTGCAAGATTGAATCTATTTAAAAAAGTTATTTCATAAGAAGCCAAAAAGTGCAAAAACAATAATGTTCGTGTTGGAGGAGTTGTGAATCACTGCAGGGCCACAACATTAGGTACACCTGCAGACTGCAGGTGTACCTAATTCACAACTCCTCCAACACGAACATTATTGCTTTTGCACTTTTTGGCTTCTTATTAAATAACTTTTGTAACCTATTTTTATGGGCTTTCCTCTTTGTGATGTTAAGTTCCTGTTATGCACTGTAATACAGTATATGCCTTGAGCTCTTATTTTGAAGGCGCTAAGAGCGGAAGTGATGACACGTTGGAGTGGAGCGGAAGTTTTTGAAAGAAGGTAAATAAAGTGGTCCTCGTGTAAACTGGAGCCTCCGTGTTTATTTTGTAGTTTCATACAGTATAGGCGACATTTATAAACCCTCGGTTACACTTTTTTAAATAGATTCAATCTTGCACGTGGAAAGTTTAAGTGAGGGCTTTAATTGATATAACACTCCCGTCAGGGGGTTCATTAATCCAGCACAACAGCGGCGAATGGACTTCATTTATAAGTAAAGGTAAGACCATAATAACGTTTTTTTAATTAAATGTGCTTTTTTGTGTGCTGCAGTTTGTATGTGTAAAGTTAAAGTTAAGTTAAAGTACCAATGATTGTCACACACACACTAGGTGTAATGAAATTTGTCCTCTGTTTTTGACCCATCCCTTGATCACCCCCTGGGAGGTGAGGGGAGCAGTGGGCAGCAGCGGCGTCGTGCCCGGGAAATTTTTTTGGTGATTTAACCCCCAATTCCAACCCTTGATGCTGAGTGCCAAGCAGGGAAGAATGCTGGTATGAGCTTTTAAACATAACCCGTTAACTGCTGCCAATCAAATGGTGAATAAGATACTCTTTAGGGTTCATATGTTTGTAAATCTGACTGTGATGAAGTCAGTGCCTCACCAGCCATGAACCTCACCGCACGTCACTGCGTTCAAGATAACGGACACCTACTCAGTGGCCTAGTGGTTAGAGTGTCCGCCCTGAGATCGGTAGGTTGTGAGTTCAAACCCCGGCCGTGTCATACCAAAGACTATAAAAATGGGACCCATTACCTCCCTGCTTGGCACTCAGCATCAAGGGTTGGAATTCGGGGTTAAATCACCAAAAATGATTCCCGGGCGCAGCCACCGCTGCTGCTCACTGCTCCCCTCACCTCCCAGGGGGTGATCAAGGGTGATGGGTCAAATGCAGAGAATAATTTCGCCACACCTAGTGTGTGTGTGACAATCATTGGTACTTTAACTTTTAACTTTAAGTGGTTTATCCAATCCCGTACAATGATTTGGTTACTTATGGGGATCCCAAATACACAAAAACAGGTGCCAACGGGCAAAAAAAAGTGGGTAGTGCATAATATGACTCCTTTAAATGGGTTAACCAGAGCTGGTTTCTCAGAAGACTTCAACTGCATGCGTGGCGTCCAGTTGCCTTTGATTCAACCGTGCCCCGTCAATACGTCGTGTGTCACCATTACTACTTTGTTTGGCCCCTACTGAACAGAGAGACGTGTTACCAGGGAAACGTGACGCAGAAAAGGTTAGACAGGAGGAACATCTCTTCAGCTTCTCTTGTTAGTGGGACTGTTAGAGCCTCCCAAGAGGCTGCGGAAGACATTTCAGGAGACACAGGCAAGGTTTTTAGAGGTTATTCCAGGGTTAGGGGGTTGGGGGACGTGAGAGCAAGCGAGGGAATTTGGGACAGCATTTGTCTGCTGATGGTGAGATCAGAACATGGTGAGGAAACGTCTCAGTGATGTTAAAAAAAAAGCGACCAAAGCAGTCGTTTTGCTCACAGTGTAAGAGTCAGGGAGGTTTGAAACAGAAGCATCCTGGGAGTTGGGGGAGTTGGGGAGTGGGTGGCGACACTGTTTAGGAACTCAGCTGTGATGGGAACTGGAGATGTGATGACACCTCAGATGGCTCGGGCTTTTCTCTGCCAGTTATGTTTAGTCGCCAACACAGTGAAAACCATGAGCAGTGTGGACATGCACAAGCAAACAGTACTGTACAGTACAGTCATCATGCCTTCTTGTCAAAGCGCAGGAACACATCCACAACTTTGGTAGTTTCACCCTAAAACCAATGTCCTCCAGTTTGCGGTAAGGCCCTACAGTAAAACTACCTGTCGGAACTGCCTTTGAGCATCCTGCAGTTTTTGCTGTTTCGCCGCTTTGTCAGTCGTTGCTGGCGACTGCCTGGACTTCGCCGTGGAAGGGACGGGCATCCGACTAGTGGGGGAAGCGACACTGGTGTTCTGCAGGGGGATCCAAACGAAAAAGAGAAGACAAGAGATAAAACAAAAGAAGGGAAAGAACGAGAGAGCACACAGGAAGAGTGAGAAGTCGAGACACCTCTATCATGAAACACCCGAGAAAAATCATGCAGCCATTATCAACCTACAACTAAACACTCAACATGCAAACAAGATGAAGACATGAGGATTAATCATCACGGGAGTGTCTTAGATTACGACGATCAATGGCTGAAACACCTTCAGCAATGAAGTGAAGAGTTAAGTTGGAGGCAGGAACCCAACAAGATGCCACCTCAAATCATGTCAACATGATTTTCACAGGAGGAAAGGCAAAGGTGGACTTTTTTTTAGGCTTCAAAGTACCTGTGGAGTGGATTAATGGTTTGGTAATTTTGAGTGGGTAAGGCAGGTTGGAAAGAGAAAGACCCCAAGCCTTGTAAAGCGACAAGAGCTAGAGAGAGACCTGCTGGAGGGTGATGGGGGCACTGGGGGTAGGGATCGCGGTGCTGGCGGTGCTGGGGATGACTACAGGGCGTGGGAGGAGCACAGGTTTAGGCTTCTTCTGGAATGAACTCTTCCCAGCTAGTTTAAGAGCCGAGCCTCTAGAGGTAGGCAGAGAGGCCGACCTCTTCAGCCCAACGCCTTCCGAGACTTTCTCTTCCTTTTTCACCTCAGGGCAAACAGGTTCCTCGGGGGAGCAAGGACCCATTTCGTTTATGGTGGTCTCCAGCTGCTTGATGGTCTGTTCCAGGCTGTCCAATGTCTTGTACGTGCTCTTACGTATCTCGTTGGTCCTGCAGATGGAGTCGGAGTTGTGCCTCTTAAGTGGGGTCGGGCTCGGTGCTTTGACGGTGTCCGCTAAGAACTTTGAGCGTGAGATCTCGAATCTCTTGGCTTCTTTGTGCTGCTTCACTGTCCCGTCTGACTCCTCCTCGTCCTCATAGACAACCACCTGTAGCGTCTTCTTTCCAGACTTGGTGCCGATGCGAATTGCTTGGGTCAGTGCTGCCAGCTGTTTCTTAGGGAACTTGAACTTGAACTTTTTCTTGCCGTCCTGCTTGCTGTCTCCCGATTCTGAGACTAAAGATGAAGAGGACGACGACAGGCTGGTTTGGTCTCCCTGAGAAGAACGGACCTTTTTGCTGTCGACCACGAATCCTTTGTCTTTCACCTGCAGCCCGCTGCTTCGGTCTGTGTCCGACTCCTCGCTCTCCTCATCGATGCGCTCCGCTGCGAGCATCCTGTCCAGCTCCTCCTCGCACTCAAAGACGGTGGACAGGCGTTTGTAGGCCGAGCGGATGTCCATGGGTTCGTCGAAAATAATGATGAGGGGCTTCTTACTGAAGCCATTATCCAGTGACACGGCAGAATCTTCTGAGGCGCTTCCTCGGCTTGTGGCATCGCCTACAGTCACCGTCCGGACGCCTCCTTTCTTGGCATTGACCAGTTCCTGATACTCGCCACAAGACAGCGCCTGAACTTTAGTGTTAGTGATCATAAAGCCAATGTTGTCAGGGGGAGGTGGTGCTTCTTCTCCTGCGTCAGGACTCAAGCTTGCTTCTTCGTTTCCCACCTCCAAGCTTTGTTTCGGCGGATTGCTGTCCTCATTTGAAGACCTCCTGAGTGGAGGGAGCGGGGCAGGACGTTTGGTCACCACTCTTGCAGTACTGACTGCGGCGGCTGCTGCAGTCTCAGGATTGACATTCTTAGTGGAAGAAACCGACTCCTGAATAAACGGACTCTTCTTTTCTGCGTTGATTCTGTTTAGGTTCTTCCCCTTCTCCATCTCCGCGCTAGTTTTTAAGGACGCCGAGCGTTTCATGGGCTTCCTGGGCAGTTTGAATCCATTCAGTCCCACAGGCTTGGGCGAAATAGGCGGTGGAGATTTGGGCGGTGGTGACTTGGAAGGCTGTGACAGTGGTTGGCCTGAAGAATTGTCATTAACAGTGACATTTGACACCTGTGTTGGAGACTGGGCGGGCTCCCCGTGTTCATGGGTTTCTTCTGTTCCCGAATGGGATGGAATCTTTCCAGTCACGTAGTAAATGACCTGCAAAGTTAAAATGGGCTGTTTAAAGGCGTAAACTTTGGAATCAACCAAACATCACAAGATTGAGTCAAGTCGATGGGACACAAAAGTAACACAGTACGCACCCCTTGGCTTTGCCGCACAGTAGTGTTCCCGTTTTCATCAGTGTCTGGATCTTTTCCGTCACGATTGGGCTCTGAGTTCTGCTACAAAAGTGTAGGAAATTATATGACTGTGTAACTGCTAGGTTAGGTGTTTGTGCATGAACTGAACATTACAGTATTTTTAACCAATATTGTTGTATAGTTTATTTAATTTACACAATCATCCAGTTACCAATCTTTCTTAATTCCATGAAAGTCATTTCCTACACTGCTATGATTACTTTCCCATCATTGGTACATAACTTGAACTGACCACTCTGCTGTGTTGACTTTAGGTTATTTTATTGGTTTGCTCTGTACTTAAAATGTTAGAATGTGAACTGCTTGAATACAACAATTGTGTAAAAAAACAACAACAAAAAACTAAAGCGACTTTAGTCGATTGATTTGATGCAAGAGGAGCAAAAGTGAAGCTGTGAAAGTTTTGCAAGGCTGTCAAAGAAAAATGACAAGTGAAGTGAGGAGAGAAGCGTGCACCTACTGTGGACAAGTCTGCAAAACACCTGCATATTTTATTTTTGCTTACTTTATTACCTTAAAGTGACTGTTTGCAACCTTAAATGGCTGTCTAGAAGGCGCTAACCAAGTGTTGTAAGTAGAGATGTCCGATAATATCGGACTGCCGATAATATCGGCCGATAAATGCTTTAAAATGCGATATCGGAAAGTATCGGTATCGGTTTCAAAAAGTAAAATTTATGACTTTTTAAAACGCCGCTGTACGGAGTGGTACACGGACGTAGGGAAAAGTACAGAGCGGCAATAAACCTTAAAGGCACTGCCTTTAATATGTACAGCTTTTCACACACACAAGTGAATCCAACGCATACCTGGTCAACAGCCATACAGGTCACACTGAGGGTGGCCGTATAAACAACTTTAACACTGTTACAAATATGCGCCACACTGTGAACCCACACCAAACAAGAATGACAAACACATTTCGGGAGAACATCCGCACCGTAACACAACATAAACACAACAGAACAAATACCCAGAACCCCTTGCAGCACTAACTCTTCCCGGACGCTACAATATACACCCCCCCAACCCCGCCCACCTCAACCTCCTCATGCTCTCTCAGGGAGAGCATGTCCCAAATTCCAAGCTGCTGTTTTGAGGCATGTTAAAAAAAATAATGCACTTTGTGACTTCAATAATAAATATGGCAGTGCCATGTTGGCATTTTTTTCCATAACTTAAGTTGATTTATTTTGGAAAACCTTGTTACATTGTTTAATGCCTCCAGCGGGGCATCACAACAAAATTAGGCATAATAATGTGTTCATTCCACGACTGTATATATCGGTATCGGTTGATATCGGAATCGGTAATTAAGAGATGGACAATATCGGAATATCGGATATCGGCAAAAAAGCCATTATCGGACATCTCTAGTTGTAAGCATAATATCCTGCCGACTTCCGGCTTTGGGCAAGTCAACTATGGCCATACATATTAGCTTTGTGTCTTGTCAGCTAATGACAGCTAACGTAAGATATCATTAAAAATATCACATATTGTAAGAACACGACTGCAAATTGTTACTACAAATTTCCACTGAATGCGGAACGGCAGCAGACCAGCTGCACCACGTGATGCAGATGCAGATGCATCACGGACCGGTACCGGTGGTTGGGGACCACTGGCTTAAACTTGTCATATTATGATTTTTTTTTTTACATTCAAAACACGTCATTGTGGTCTACATAACATGTGATGTAGTTCTTTGGTCAAATTTGTGCAAAGATTTTGTTTTACAGACCATCTTCAAGCTGCTTTCTAAATATGCAGGTTTGTTTACGAGTAGAAGCCCTCCTTCAGGCCAGAAACATATATACCGGTAGACTACAACTGAATAAAAATGGCGGACTCGTGCAAAGCTATTCAGGTAAACCCCTACCTTATATGGAGATATCCGCTGACGCAATTAAAGCTAAATACGTCAATATAGGCTCATTTGGAAGAGGATAAGTATGATTTATAAATATCTTTGCCATGCTTTCATGATTTGATTTACAAACCCCGTTTCCATATGAGTTGGGAAATTGTGTTAGATGTAAATATAAACGGAATACAATGATTTGCAAATCCTTTTCAACCCATATTCAATTGAATGCACTACAAAGACAAGATATTTGATGTTCAAACTCATAAACTTTATTTTTTTTTGCAAATAATAATTAACTTAGAATTTCATGGCTGCAACACGTGCCAAAGTAGTTGGGAAAGGGCATGTTCACCACTGTGTTACATGGCCTTTCCCTTTAACAACACTCAGTAAACGTTTGGGAACTGAGGAGACACATTTTTTAAGCTTCTCAGGTGGAATTCTTTCCCATTCTTGCTTGATGTACAGCTTAAGTTGTTCAACAGTCCGCGGGTCTCCATTGTGGTATTTTAGGCTTCATAATGCGCCACACATTTTCAATGGGAGACAGGTCTGGACTACAGGCAGGCCAGTCTAGTACCCGCACTCTTTTACTATGAAGCCACGTTGATGTAACACGTGGCTTGACATTGTCTTGCTGAAATAAGCAGGGGCGTCCATGGTAACGTTGCTTGGATGGCAACATATGTTGCTCCAAAACCTGTATGTACCTTTCAGCATTAATGGCGCCTTCACAGATGTGTAAGTTACCCATGTCTTGGGCACTAATACACCCCCATACCATCACAGATGCTGGCTTTTCAACTTTGCGCCTATAACAATCCGAATGGTTCTTTTCCTCTTTGGTCTGGAGGACACGACGTCCACAGTTTCCAAAAACAATTTGAAATGTGGACTCGTCAGACCACAGAACACTTTTCCACTTTGTATCAGTCCATCTTAGATGAGCTCAGGCCCAGCGAAGCCGACGGCGTTTCTGGGTGTTGTTGATAAACGGTTTTCGCCTTGCGTAGGAGAGTTTTAACTTGCACTTACAGATGTAGCGACCAACTGTAGTTACTGACAGTGGGTTTCTGAAGTGTTCCTGAGCCCATGTGGTGATATCCTTTACACACTGATGTCGCTTGTTGATGCAGTACAGCCTGAGGGATCGAAGGTCACGGGCTTAGCTGCTTACGTGCAGTGATTTCTCCAGATTCTCTGAATCCTTTGATGATATTACGGACCGTAGATGGTGAAATCCCTAAATTCCTTGCAATAGCTGGTTGAGAAAGGTTTTTCTTAAACTGTTCAACAATTTGCTCACGCATTTGTTGACAAAGTGGTGACCCTCGCCCCATCCTTGTTTGTGAATGACTGAGCATTTCATGGAATCTACTTTTATACCCAATCATGGCACCCACCTGTTCCCAATTTGCCTGTTCACCTGTGGGATGTTCCAAATAAGTGTTTGATGAGCATTCCTCAACTTTATCAGTATTTATTGCCACCTTTCCCAACTTCTTAGTCACGTGTTGCTGGCATCAAATTCTAAAGTTAATGATTATTTGCAAAAAAAAAAAAATGTTTATGAGTTTGAACATCAAATATGTTGTCTTTGTAGCATATTCAACTGAATATGGGTTGAAAAGGATTTGCAAATCATTGTATTCCGTTTATATTTACATCTAACACAATTTCCCAACTCATATGGAAACAGGGTTTGTATAATTTTCGAGACCTATGTGGTCCAAACACAGAAAAACAGGTACCAATAGGTAAGAAAAGTTGGGACCTCTTTAAGGTTGCAGTCACGTTAATTATCTGTTTTACTAATCTGGAATTATGTTTCTTTTTTTAAAGCGACACCAAGTAAAGTAAAACAATTCCAGTGTCTGTCGGAAGGTCGTGCACAAGATTTTATTTGTTTGTAAAAGTGAGAGCAAAACACAACATGCTGGTGTCCATTTTGTTCGGAGGATTCCTGAAATGCAGACTTATTCCTAAGAGGTGGTTCAAGCAGTGCATCCAAAGAAGGAAGGAGACAGAGGAACAGCTCGGAGGTTAAAAGTTTCAGTGTTAGGAGTCAGTCGTGAGGTGGCTCAGATGTAGAGGCAGGCAGTGAGGCGGCAGCAGGCACAGACGTTACCTTCTTCTCTTTGACGGGCAGCACGGGCCCTGTTCTTAGTTCTCTTATTTGGGCTTCAATTCGAGTGGTGGGTTCCACCACGTTTTGCACCCCTACCTCCTGAACTGTGCATTTCTGGAAAACCTGGGGACGTGCAGAGAGGTGCAAGGGGAAGGAATTGGGGGAGGAAGGTCTTCAAAAAACTGATTTCGAATGGTTCCTTTTGTCAGCTGCCAGCAGCCATCCTTTGCCGCTCATGAGGAGGGAAGAACCAACAGGAAAGGAAAGGCGACCCACTACCATAGTGCGGAATCAACCCGGCAGATCCCCCACCCAAGAAACAGTTATGTGCGTGTGTGTGCGCAGCCCACCTGAAGTTCTGCCATGATCTTGTCACCTTCATCCTCCTCATCCCTGGCAGAAGAGGCAACAACGAGAGTTGGGGCTGCGGGATTCTTGGCTTCTGTTGGTGCAGCTTTGGTGGGCTTGATTTGGGCAACAGGAAATACATCATCGTCTTCACCCTCCTGAAAGAAAGAGCGATAGAGATTACCAAAGGAGTAGTTCAAGACGAACAACATTCTTCCGATGGCCGGACTGACCTGAGCTGACGCGGAGTCTTTCCTGTTGGTGTACACCACCTCCCCACACCGTGTGGTGGTCATCCCTGAGCTGGAGCTGGTGAAGGTCTTCCTGGGAGGTGGTGGTGGCGGGGACTTGGTGGCCTTTTCAGATGCCAGCTTGTGAGAACTGTCGGGGGACGCAGGTTTGGGGGAAGTCTTGGAGGGTCTATCCAGCACGGGCTTGGCAGCTTTCTCCAGCATTGGCTTTGGGAGTTTCTCCGGGACTTTCTTGGATGCTTTGTCCGACAGAGGCTCACGCCGGGGCTCTGAGACGTGACAGAAATGAGTTAATGAGGTACACATGTGGATAATGCATTATGTTGAAAGAGACCTGTTGGGGACTGTAGAGGGCTTTGGGCGTTTGCAGGCAGCACCCCGGGATTAGACGTCCCATCTGGACTGGGAAGTCCTTTTGTCATGTTGGCCTCAGCCTCTTGAAGAATTTTCTCAAACTCTTTTTCATCATACTGACCCATGTTCTGCCTCTTCTCCTCCCACTCCTTCTCTGCTGCCTATGGAGATAAAAACAACAGAAAGGAAAGCAGCCTTTCCAATTATACCTCCAGCCTCAGGAGCATTACGGACTGCCTTAAGAATTTCACCTCATTAACATCTCCACATGAACTGGAAAAATATGCAAACAAACGGTTTTGAAATAATTAAACCAACAATCAAGTTATTCATTTTTTATACATTTAGAATTGTATGTTATTGTTAAATTGTTAAAGGTGACCTATGATGAATTTCCTCTTTTCTCTGGCATTTAAATGCTGTTATAATGTTAGAACCTGAGTTCAAACCCCGGCCGAGTCATACCAAAGACTATAAAAATGGTATCCATTAGCTCCCTGCTTGGCACTCAGCATCTAGGGTTGGAATTGGGGGTTAAATGACCAAAAATGATTCCCGGGCGCGGCCAGTGCTGCTGCTCACTGCTCCCCTCACCTCCCAGGGGGTGAACAAGGGGATGGGTCAAATGCAGAGGACAAATTTCACCACACCTAGTGTGTGTGTGACAATCATTGGTACTTTAACTTTTTAATTTTTTGCGCTTAAGGAACTGCTCTATGACTTTGCCATTTAGTTTGTTTGAGACAGAGTCGTGGCCAACTAAACAACAGGCGACATGACTGCTACCAAGGACTAAGGATGTCCGATGATATCGGACTGCCGATATTATCGGCCGATAAATGCTTTAAAATGTAATTTTGGAAATTATCGGTATCGGTTTTAAAAAGTAAAATGTATGACTTTTTAAAACGCCGCTGTAGGGAGAAGTACAGAGCGCCAATTAAACCTTGAAGGCACTGCCTTTCCGTGCTGGCCCAGTCACATAATATCTATGGCTTTTCACACACAAAAGTGAATGCAAGGCGTACTTGGTCAACAGCCATACAGGTCACACTGAGGGTGGCCGTATAAACAACTTTAACACTGTTACAAATATGCGCCACACTGTGAACCCACACCAAACAAGAATGACAAACACATTTCGGGAGAACATCCGCACCGTAACACAACATAAACACAACAGAACAAATACCCAGAACCCCTCGCAGCACTAACTCTTCCGGGACGCTACAATATACACCCCCGCTATCCCCCGAACCCCTCAACCTCCACATGCTCTCTCAGGGAGAGCATGTCCCAAATTCCAAGCTGCTGTTTTGAGGCATGTTAAAAAAAACTATGCACTTTGTGACTTCAATAATAAATATGGCAGTGCCATGTTGGCATTTTTTTTCCATAACTTGAGTTGATTTATTTTGGAAAACCTTCTTACATTGTTTAATGCATCCAGCGGGGCATCACAAAAAAATTAGGCATAATAATGTGTTAATTCCAAGACTGTATATATCGGTATCGGTTGATATCGGAATCGGTAATTAAGAGTTGGACAATATCGGAATATCGGCAAAAAAGCCATTATCGGACATCTCTACCAATTATTGTCATTTTGACTTTACTTTTTCCTGAGGAAATAAACCAAAGTAATGAGTCTATATGTACAAACGTTTGTAGATCTGAACATACTCCAGCTCATAAACTTACAATAAAACATGCTTTTAGTTCGTCAAAGTTGAATTTTGCGACCGTATTTGACGCACTTTCACTTCCTGTACTTGTCTTCTTTCCGGGTTGTGGGGAAAGCGATGTTAGTAACAAGTCACTACGCCTTGTAGTCTGTGTAACTTTTGACCAATCATTGAGGAGCTAGCCTGAAACCGAGTTGGCCATACACAACTATGGTTTGACATCATTACTGCCACAGGTGGTGGAAAAGTGTATTACAACTGAGTACCGCAGCTGCCCATCATACTTGCCAACCCTCCCGGATTTTCCGGGAGACTCCCGAAATTCAGCGCCTCTCCCGAAAACCTCCCGGGACAAATTTTCTCCCGAAAATCTCCCAAAATTCAGGCTGTTTATATTGTGGGAAAGCGGACTCGTGCCTGCCCAATCACGTTATAACTGTAGAATGATCGAGGGAGAGTTCTTGGTTTCTTATGTGGGTTTATTGTTAGGCAGTTTCATTAACGTCCTCCCAGCGCGGTAACAACACACAACAACAGCAGTCACGTTTTCGTCTACCGTAAAGCAGTTCGTCTGCCGTAAACACTCTTAAACAGGACAATACTGCCATCTAGTGCATTTGATGAAGGCACTTTTGTGCGTGCCACACAGCAATGCATCATCAGAGAGAAAAATAGTGACAGAGAATAGAACAAGGATGGACAATTCAACCCTTAACTCAACAATGAGTAGATGAGTGTTATGTGTGTGTATATGTGTAAATAAATGAACACTGAAATTCAAGTATTTCTCTTATATATATATATATATATATATATATAATAAAATAAATATATATTTATAGCTAGAATTCACTGAAGGTCAAGTATTTCTTATATATATATATATATATATATATATATATATATACATAATATGTATATATGTATATATATATATATATATATATATATATATATATACATATATATATATATATATATATATATATATATATATATATATATATATACATATATATAAAATACTTGACTAGGGGAATTCTAGCTGTAAATATACTCCTCCCCTCTTAACCACGCCCCCAACCACGCCCCGCCCCCCGCCCGCCCCGCCCCCCACCTCCCGAAATCGGAGGTCTCAAGGTTGGCAAGTATGCTGCCCATACGGATCGCAGCTAAAAACAGACATCTTTTGACCACCCTTCAGATGGCGCTCACGGCCCAACAATAGGAACACTTAGAAACACTTATCTCGACCACAAGGAAGTGTGTTAAATGTAGATCAGAATCATCATCAGTCACCATTAACCTTGACTTCGGACTATACCGTATTTTTCAGAGTATAAGTCGCTCCGTAGTATAAGTCGCACCGGCCGAAAATAACATATATAACATATATAAGTCGTACTGGAGTATAAGTAGGGATGATGTTTGATAAGAAATTATCGAGTTCGAGCCTATTATCGAATCCTCTTATCGAACCGATTCCTTATCGATTCTCTTATCGAGTCCAGATAGGTTGTTGTATATGGAAAAAAACCCACAATGTTTGGTTTAACAAAAAGCTCACTTTTATTATATAAGAAACAAATAAAATCTAATAAATTAATAAATATTGACTGTTACCCCCCTAAAAAATTAAAATTAAATAAATAAATATTGACTGTTGTTACCCAAAGTATATTAAATGGGATTTTTCCAGAAAAACAAATATATACAGTAACACAAAAACAACCTGTCTCTGTGATCACTATAGGTGTATAAATAATAATATAGTGTTAAATAAAATCAGTCCCTTGGGCACAAAACTGAAAATAATACAACTCTCCAAAAAGTGCACTTCTGCTGCTATTTGACATAACTGTTTGTTATGATGCTTTGACATTTTTGCACTTTATTTCTTTATTGAAAGAAAATTCTATGAAGAGAAAAGTTGTTTGCAAATGTGGTTACAATGCTAAACAATGAAAAGTTAAAGCTAAAAAAAGAAATAACACTTTATTGAGTTAACATTATTTCTTTATAGGGGGAAAGATGTGATGTTATGAGCTAGGGAATATAACAACTATATTACCCAGCATGCAGCGGGAGTGACGAGCATGCGCGGTAGCGCCGAGAAGTGTTGTTGCATGTCACCACCCGGCAGCTAAGAATGAGGTTATGAGCACGCTGTGAAAGTAAAAGTCAAGAACTCAGCCAACACGCCTCGTCTGCATTATTTATAATTAGACAGACAACACATATACAGTGTGATTTTGTTTTGTTTACAAGGAAAGAAAAGTTAAAAAAGGGAGATATATGTTGTATATATATGTATGTGCTGCGGTTGCTTTAAGAACGTTGCGACAGCTGCCGTAAAGGAGGTGCGTTGCTAGCCTGGTTGCTATGTTTCCGGTTGGTCATAAAAGTGTTGGTCATGTGTTTGTACCCTGCTCAAATCTCTCAGTAAAGTTATTCATTGGATTATACCTTTTGTTTTTAACTTTATTACACCTTGGAGCGCTTTTTCCGGTCCATTGTTTTTCCTGCTTTCCCTATCTGCGCCTAATGACTGAGCTACGTGACGTCATTTCTTGTGATGTCTCACGGGGCATTTCTGGTCGGGACGGGATTCGTTCCCAGGGATTCGAATAAAGAACCAACTCTTTTTCTTTACTATAGTGGTCTCGATAACGGGTACCGGTTCTCAAAAAGGGATTCGAGTGCGAGGACTCGGTTCTTTTCTTATCGAACAACCGGGAAAACCGGTTTCGAGTATCATCCCTAAGTATAAGTCACGTTTTTGGGGGAAATGTATTTGATAAAAGCCAACACCAAGAATAGACATTTGAAAGGCATTTTAAAATAAATAAAGAGTAGTGAACAACAGGCTGAATAAGTGTACGTTATATGAGGCATAAATAACCAACTGACAACGTGCCTGGTATGTTAACGTAACATATTTTGGTAAGAGTCATTCAGATAACTATAACATATAGAACATGCTATACCAGGGGTCTGCAACCCGCGGCTCCGGAGCCGCATGCGGCTCTTTGATCACTCTGATGCGGCTCAGCTGCATACTTGCCGACCCTCCCGATTTTCCCGGGAGACTTTCGGATTTCAGTGCCTCTCGCAGAAAACTCCCGGGATTAATATTCTCCGAATTTCACCCTAATAATAATTATAAGGGCGTGCCATGAAGATACAGCATTTAGCGCCCTCTACAATCTGTACAAACAGCGTACCAGCACAGCCTCTTGTTGTATGCATCTTCTGCTTGCACACGTAAGTGACAGCAACGCATACTTGGTCAATAGCCACACAGGTTACATTGACGGTGGCCATATAAAACAACTTTAACACTCTTACTAATAATGCGCCACACTTTGAACCAAAACCAAACAAGAATGACAAACACATTTCGGGAAAACATCTGCACCTTAACACAACATAAACACAACAGAACAAATACCCAGAATCCCATGCAGCCCTGACTCTTCCGGGCTACATTATACACCCCTGCTACCACCAAACCCCGGCCCCACCCCAACCCTGCTCCCTCACACATCAACCCCCCCTCCGTGCGTCGGTTGAAGTGGGCGGGGTTTGGTAGCGGGGGTGTATAATGTAGCCCGGAAGAGTCAGGGCTGCATGGGATTCTGGGTATTTGTTCTGTTGTGTTTATGTTGTGTTACGGTGCGGATGTTCTCCCGAAATGTGTTTGTCATTCTTGTTTGGTGTGGGTTCACAGTGTGGCGCATTATTAGTAAGAGTGTTAAAGTTTTTTATACCGCCACCGTCAGTGTAACCTGTGTGGTTGTTGAGCAAGTATGCCTTGCTGTCGCTTACGTGAGCAAGCAGAAACCCCATACTACGTGTGGCAGGGCCGGCACGCTGGTTGTAATAGGCGCTAAATGCTGTACCATCACGGAACGTCCGAGAGAATAGTTGCCTTGAAATTTGTGGTTTGCCAGAAAAATCGGCAGGGTTGACAAGTATGACGCTGTCAAGCGACATTCATATAAAACTCGCGGGCCGCACTAACATTCAATTTTCATATTAAGGTGTGGGCCGCGTGTCTGAGACCCTTGGTTTAAACATAGCACAAAGCAAAAAAAAAACTTTGTATGCAGTGTTATTTCATTTTAAATTTCAAAAGATTTTTGTGGCTCCCATTGTTTTCTTTAATTTGTGAAACTGGTCAAAATGGCTCTTTGACTGGTAAAGGTTGCCGACCCCTGTGCTATACGTTTACCAAACAATCTGTCACTCCTAATCGCTAAATCCCGTGAAATATTATACGTCTAGTCTCTTACGTGAATGAGCTAAATAATATTATTTGATATTTTACGGTAATGTGTTAATAATTTCACACATAAGTCGCTCCTGAGTATAAGTCGCACCCCCGGCCAAACTATGAAAAAAACTGCAACTTATAGTCCGAGAAATACGGTACTTACCTCTATAGACACGGCTCTGTTTCTGCGTTTGTCCTGATTGGTTTGCAGCTCCCCAATAACAAGATCTTGGCCGATGGTCCGGTTGTTATGGTTCACCGGGCTGCCACATGGCTTCTTAGGATGGGCTGGACCGGGTGGCTCCGCGGCTGACGCTTTGGGGGATTCCCGGCCTTGGGTCTTGCTGAGATTGGGGGCGTTGGAGTGAGTGAGGCTGGGGGTAAGTGTGGAACTGGGCTGAGCGGCTGACAAACTGGCAGACTGCTGTGAGTGGATCAGGGCACTCTCGATATGATGGAGGACCACCGGAGAAGCGGGGTTAACCTCCGATTTAGCGGTGGAGCTCTGGGACTCCAGAGGGGGTGCTGTGGAGCGAGGTTGGACCGATGCTGGGAGGGGGTCCTCTGCTACAGATGGGCTGTTGTCCCCTGGGATGTTTGTATCGGCTGCTTTCTGAAGGCCCTCAGTGGCACTTCTGCAGGGGATAAGAGTGACTTGTAAAGACTACTAATTCACAGACTTCAAAGAATCTTTATACTTCACAGACTTCAAAGAATCTTTATTGGTCATTGAATAGTGTGTGTAAATGCATTGAAAGGTTTTACTTAAATTAATTAGAAGTAAAATACCAGCGAGCACAATGTTTGTTAATATCTATCGCAAAACATAGGAATTAAGTCAGCAAATTAATCCACTTATTGCTTCAGTGGAGGTGATGGAAAGAAATGTAGTTAGACATCAGCCTTCGTGTCCATGTCCTCTTAAAGGCGAACTGCACTTTTTCCCCCGAATTTTGCCTATTGTTCACAATCATTATGAGAGTCAAGAACATATATGTCTAATTTATTTTAAAAATGATTAAAAAAACGCTTGGAAGATGCGGTTAATGTGTGTCAGCCTTCAAAGCCCTCTAAGACAACTTCAAAACCCTCCATCAATGTTTTATATACACACTGCAAGTATATATATAATGTAGTAACAGACACCTTCATAACAATATGCAATATGCCAAAGATAATTATTTGGCGCATTTACAAACCCCGTTTCCATATGAGTTGGGAAATTGTGTTAGATGTAAATATAAACGGAATACAATGATTTGCAAATCATTTTCAACCCCTATTCAGTTGAATATGCTACAAAGACAACATATTTGATGTTCAAACTGGTAAACATTTTTTTGTTGTTGCAAATAATCATTAACTTTAGAATTTGATGCCAGCAACACGTGACAAAGAAGTTGGGAAAGGTGGCAATAAATACTGATAAAGTTGAGGAATGCTCATCAAACACTTATTTGGAACATCCCACAGGTGTGCAGACTAATTGGGAACAGGTGGGTGCCATGATTGGGTATAAAAGTAGATTCCATGAAATGCTCAGTCATTCACAAACAAGGATGGGGCGAGGGTCACCACTTTGTCAACAAATGCGTGAGCAAATTGTTGAACAGTTTAAGAAAAACCTTTCTCAACCAGCTATTGCAAGGAATTTAGGGATTTCACCATCTACGGTCCGTAATATCATCAAAGTGTTCAGAGAATCTGGAGAAATCACTGCATGTAAGCAGCTAAGCCCGTGACCTTTGATCCCTCAGGCTGTACTGCATCAACAAGCGACATCAGTGTGTAAAGGATATCACCACATGGGTTCAGGAACACTTCAGAAAACCACTGTCAGTAACTACAGTTGGTCGCTACATCTGTAAGTGCAAGTTAAAAGTCTCCTATGCAAGGCGAAAACCGTTTATCAACAACACCCAGAAACGCCGTCGGCTTCGCTGGGCCTGAGCTCATCTAAGATGGACTGATACAAAGTGGAAAAGTGTTCTGTGGTCTGATGAGTCCACATTTCAAATTATTTTTGGAAACTGTGGACGTCATGTCCTCCGGACCAAAGAGGAAAAGAACCATATGGATTGTTATAGGCGCAAAGTTGAAAAGCCAGCATCTGTGATGGTATGGGGGTGTATTAGTGCCCAAGACATGGGTAACTTACACATCTGTGAAGGCGCCATTAATACTGAAAGGTACATACAGGTTTTGGAACTATCCAAGCAACGTTACCATGGACGCCCCCTGCTTATTTCAGCAAGACAATGCCAAGCCACGTGTTACATCAACGTGGCTTCATAGTAAAAGAGTGCGGGTACTAGACTGGCCTGCCTGTAGTCCAGACCTGTCTCCCATTGAAAATGTGGGACGCATTATGAAGCCTAAAATACCACAACGGAGACCCCCGGACTGTTGAACAACTTAAGCTGTACATCAAGCAAGAATGGGAAAGAATTCCACCTGAGAAGCTTAAAAAATGTGTCTCCTCAGTTCCCAAACGTTTACTGAGTGTTGTTAAAAGGAAAGGCCATGTAACACAGTGGTGAACATGCCCTTTCCCAACTACTTTGGCACGTGTTGCGGCCATGAAATTCTAAGTTAATTATTATTTGCAAAAAAAAAATAAAGTTTATGAGTTTGAACATCAAATATCTTGTCTTTGTAGTGCATTCAACTGAATATGGGTTGAAAATGATTTGCAAATCATTGTATTCCGTTTATATTTACATCAAACACAATTTCCCAACTCATATGGAAACGGGGTTTGTATTTCTGTTATCCGTAGCAGTGCGCTTCCAACAACCCCTTCCGGATACAGACAAGCGAATGTGTTCAAATCATGGCAGATTTGGTAACAAACAACGAAGACGACTATTTTTGGACAAATGAGGATTCGCAACCTTATCTTTTTAAATCTGAATTTTTGGAGGATTAATTACTGCTTCTAGAAGCCAGCACGAAGGAAGAGTGAGACGTTGGAGCAGACAGAAGCCAGGAGAGTGAGGTAAAAGTGACTTTGGCGTTGTAAATGTGGAACTTGGAGCCAACCTATTTCGACATAAATGGAGTGCTTACCCAAATTAATCAGAAAAAAAACATCCCCGGCCAGCTGGACCAAACAGACAACCATCGCGTAATTCACACTTTATATTGATCATGATACACGCAGCACGTCATGTGTGTTATTACAACTACAGTACATACGCTGACTGGCTAGCTGTGTACAAACAAAACATGAAATAATACTTTACAGATACTGTAATGTGATTTTTGAAGGTTTTTTTTTAGTCAGTACAGATTGGTGTCCTATCACAGTGTTGTGCATTACAAACTCAAACGTGTTTCGTGCTGATGTAGAAGCTAGCTTATCTCTTGCTGTAGTTAGCTCTTACGGCTAATACCGAAGTACGTTGATGTGTTACCATATTTTTCAGACTATAAGTCGCTCCGGAGTATAAGTCGCACCGGCCGAAAATGCACAATAAAGAAGGGAAAAAACATACATAAGTCGCACTGGAGTATAAGTCGCATTTTTTGGGGAAATTTATTTGATAAAAGCCAACACCAAGAATAGACATTTGAAAGGCAATTTAAAATAAATAAAGAATAGTGAACAACAGGCTGAATAAGTGTACGTTATATGAGGCATAAATAACCAACTGGTATGTTAACGTAACATATTATGGTAAGAGTCATTCAAATAACTATAACATATAGAACATGCTATACGTTTACCAAACAATCTGTCACTCCTAATCGCTAAATCCCATGAAATCTTATACGTCTAGTCTCTTACGTGAATGAGATGAATAATATTATTTGATATTTTACGGTAATGTGTTAAAGGGGAACATTATCACCAGACCTATGTAAGCGTCAATATATACCTTGATGTTGCAGAAAAAAAAGACCATATATTTTTTTAACCGATTTCCGAACTCTAAATGGGTGAATTTTGGCGAATTAAACGCCTTTCTAGTATTCGCTCTCAGAGCGTGACGTCACATCGGGAAGCAATCCGCCATTTTCTCAAACACCGAGTCAAATCAGCTCTGTTATTTTCCGGTTTTTCGACTGTTTTCCGTACCTTGGAGACATCATGCCTCGTCGGTGTGTTGTCGGAGGGTGTAACAACACGAACAGGGACGGATTCAAGTTGCACCAGTGGCCCAAAGATGCGAAAGTGGCAAGAAATTGGACGTTTGTTCCGCACACTTTACCGACGAAAGCTATGCTACGACAGAGATGGCAAGAATGTGTGGATATCCTGCGACACTCAAAGCAGATGCATTTCCAACGATAAAGTCAAAGAAATCTGCCGCCAGACCCCCATTGAATCTGCCGGAGTGTGTGAGCAATTCAGGGACAAAGGGCCTCGGTAGCACGGCAAGCAATGGCGGCAGTTTGTTCCCGCAGACGAGAGAGCTAAACCCCCTGGATGTCTTGGCTCACACCGTCCCTTATGCCACCGAAGATGATCAAGAGAAGAATATCGACCCTAGCTTGCTGACATCAACTTCAAAACTAGACAGATCAGCTTTCAGGAAAAGAGCGCGGATGAGGGTATGTCTACAGAATATATTAATTGATGAAAATTGGGCTGTCTGCACTCTCAAAGTGCATGTTGTTGCCAAATGTATTTCATATGCCGTAAACCTAGTTCATAGTTGTTAGTTTCCTTTAATGCCAAACAAACACATACCAATCGTTGGTTAGAAGGCGATCGCCGAATTCGTCTTCGCTTTCTCCCGTGTCGCTGGCTGTCGTGTCGTTTTCGTCGGTTTCGCTTGCATACGGTTCAAACCGATATGGCTCAATAGCTTCAGTTTCTTCTTCAATTTCGTTTTCGCTACCTGCCTCCACACTACAACCATCCGTTTCAATACATTCGTAATCTGTTGAATCGCTTAAGCCGCTGAAATCCGAGTCTGAATCCGAGCTAATGTCGCTATAGCTTGCTGTTCTTTCCGCCATGTTTGTTTGTGTTGGCTTCACTATGTGACGTCACAGGAAAATGGACGGGTGTATATAACGATGGTTAAAATTAGGCACTTTGAAGCTTTTTTTAGGGATATTGCGTGATGGGTAAAATTTTGAAAAAAACGTAGAAAAATAAAATAAGCCACTGGGAACTGATTTTTAATGGTTTTAACCCTTCTGAAATTGTGATAATGTTCCCCTTTAATAATTTCACACATAAGTCGCTCCTGAGTATAAGTCGCACCCCCGGCCAAACTATGGAAAAAACTGCGACTTATAGTCCGAAAAATACGGTACTATGCTAGAAAAAGAGTTCCTCAGTGTTTGCTTTTTCAATAACAATGTTGCTACAGTTTGGTTATTATACAGGTATACATAAAGTATTGTTGAGGTTTTTTGGATGCATTTTTAAAGTGATTTAGAGGTAGAATTGATTGCTTCCATTAGTTGCATTGATGGCCACCACGAACAAGCCTATATTTATATGTTAGAAAGTACAAAAAACTTTTCACTTCTTGTCTCTTATAAGGATTGATTGATTGATTGATTGAAACTTTTATTAGTAGATTGCACAGTACAGTACATATTCCGTACAATTGACCACTAAATGGTAACACCCCAATAAGTTTTTCAACTTGTTTAAGTCGGGGTCCACGTTAATCAATTCATGGTAGTAAACGGATAAATGGATAGTAAACGATAGGCAAAATTCGAAACAAAGTGCAGTTCCCTTTTAAAGGGGTCATATTATGAAAAACCGAAACCATCTGTTGGTACTTGTTTTTGTTTGAATCCAAACCTTGGAGGCGTGGCGAAGATACTAAGAAACACTTTTGCTTCGTTCCAAACAATTTCGTTTGGAATTTGAGACAATTGTGACGTATTTTGCCTTAGTTACAACAGCAGATATCTCCATATATTGCGCAAGTCCACCATTTTTTTTCAGTTGTAATCCAAAGTTGTAGTCAATAAGTTACTTTTTATTCTTTATCCCAGTGGTTCTTAACCTGTGTTCGATCGAACCCTAGGGGTTCGGTGAGTCGGCCTCAGGGGTTCGGCAGAGCCTCCGCCGCGGAGGTCAAGACACGCCCGACGCATCGTGTAAATAAAAACTTCTCCATATTGGTATCGTATTATGGATACCCCCAAACAATGTTCCCTCTAATTTTCCATATGTGTGAGCAAACGTAAAAACTCCTTGAGCATTCGGTGGTGCACATGTGGTCACACCTGCAGCACACCTGCCCCAAACCTGACTAAATAACAAGTTAAATGTTTTATTATTGTAATCAAATGACAACAGTCATTTCCATGAGATTATTTTCTAATATAACTGTTTTGGCCCACTTACAATGACTATAACATATTATCTTTCATGAGCTGTGTACTAGTATTACATGTCTGGGTGGGGGGTCCTACTTTGGAAATAATGTGTACCCCTTTCAGATATCGCATTTAGTTCCCACTAAAACATTCACATGTTGCACAATGAGATGTAAACATAGGATTATGTGTACATTCCTGTATCTTTCTATTCGTAAAATATATATCTATTAGTATTTCTTTAATATAATAACATCATTTTATGATTACGGTTCGGATTCGGTGAATGCGCATATGAAACTGGTGGGGTTCGGTACCTCCAACTGCTCTATCCTCTTGTTACCTACTCAGTGGCCTAGTGGTTAGAGTGTCTGCCCTGAGATCGGTAGGTTGTGAGTTCAAACCCTGGCCGAGTCATACCAAAGACTATAAAAATGGGACCCGTTACCTCCCTGCTTGGCACTCAGCATCAAGGGTTGGAATTGGGGGTTAAATCACCAAAAATGATTCCCGGGCACGGCCACTGCTCCCTGATTGATTGATTGAAATTTTTATTAGTAGATTGTACAGTACAGTACTTATTCCGTACAGTTGACCACTAAATGGTAACACCCCAATAAGTTTTTCAACTTGGTTAAGTCGGGGTCCACGTTAATCAATTCATGGTAGTAAACGGATAAATGGATAGTAAACGATAGGCAAAATTCGAAACAAAGCGCAGTTCCCTCCCAGGGGGTGAACAAGGGGATGGGTTAAATGCAGAGGACAAATTTCACCACACCTAGTGTGTGTGTGTGACAATCATTGGTACTTTAATTAATTAATTTTAATTGTTGTGGGGCAGACTGGCTCATACATGCACATGCTAGGTACAACCCTTTCCATTTCCAATAAAAAGTAGCGCATAGTTCTAACTTATATCGGTCAGTAGACTCCATATGGAAGCGCTATGGTGGAGACGCAGTCGAAAGGGGGCTTGGCCTGGAGGGGGGAGTCGGCACGTAAATAAGACCGTTCACAAATGGCGCATTCTGAAGAGACAGTCAGAAAGCAGGGTGAAGATGGTCTGTAAAACTAAATCTATGCAAATTTATGACCAAATATCCACCTTTACATGTTATGTAGACCACAAGGAAGTGTTTCAGATGTAGAAAAAACAAAACAGAGGCCAGCCTTGCTGATCTCCATTCCACATTTCCAACTTTCATGCTCCAATACCTTCTCCCCTGATGTCTATCTGGTCTCCTTAAACGTATTCTCCTACCTTCTCAGACTGCTGAGTGTATCCGTCAGGCTCTTGACTCTTTTCAGCATGCTGTCCAGTTTATGAGGTTCCTCCTTTAAAAACTTTACGGCTTCCACTTCCACTCTGAGGACAGAGCGCATCCTGGTCTGCAGGGTCGGGAACTCTCCTGCACGCAAAACGCATTTCACAGTCAGATTGCCAAAAAAGTTGGTTGAGGAAATACCACCAGAACATGTCTTGGGCAGAATAAGCAAGTCCATTATGTACGATCTTACCTTTGAGACCTGCCAGAGATTCTCCAACTTTCCTTAGGGTCACCGCCCCCTCTTCCACGTCCTTCAGGGTCACTGCTCTGTGAGTCCCTGATGAGTCCTTCTGCAGAGAGACCACGTACTGCTCCAGATCCCTGCATTGACGGAAAAGACTTAAGACTTCAGCACTAGAACAAAACTAGAGATGTCCGATAATGGCTTTTTTGCCGATATCCGATATTGTTCAACTCTTAATTACCGATTCCGATATCAACCGACACCGGTATATACAGTCGTGGAATGAACACATTATTATGCCTAATTTTGTTGTGATGCCCCGCTGGATGCATTAAACAATGTAACAAGGTTTTCCAAAATAAATCAACTCAAGTTATGGAAAAAAATGCCAACATGGCACTGCCATATTTATTATTGAAGTCACAAAGTGCTTTATTTTTTTTAACATGCCTCAAAACAGCAGCTTGGAATTTGAGGCATGCTCTCCCTGAGAGAGCATGAGGAGGTTGAGTTGGGGGGGGGGGGGGGGGGTATATTGTAGCGTCCTGGAAGAGTTAGTGCTGCAATGGTTTCTGGGTATTTGTTCTGTTGTGTTTATGTTGTGTTACGGTGCGGATGTTCTCCCGAAATGTGTTTGTCATTCTTGTTTGGTGTGGGTTCACAGTGTGGCGCATATTTGTAACAGTGCTAAAGTTGTTTATCCGGCCACCCTCAGTGTGGCCTGTATGTCTGTAACTTTACCATGACTTTACCGACTTAAACAAGTTGAAAAACTTATTGGGGTGCTACCATTTAGTGGTCAATTGTACGGAATATGTACTGTACTGTGCAATCTACTAATACAAGTTTCAATCAATCAATCAAAAACAAGGTTTTCCAAAATAAGAGAACAACTTCAACTCCATTTATGGAAAAAAGGGCCAACATGGCACTGCCATATTTATTATTGAAGTCACAAAGTGCATTAATTTTTTTAACATGCCTCAAAACAGCAGCTTGGAATTTGGGCCATGCTCTCCCTGAGATCATCCTGATACCCACTACAATTATGGGAAATACTATACTTTGACTTTCACAAAGTGCATTATTTTTTATTTTTTTTAAACATGCCTCAAAACAACAGCTACAAAAACAATGAAGGCACACAGCTTCAGTCCAGAGTATACTAGAGCATACTTGCCAACCTTGAGACCTACGAATTTGGGAGGTGGGGGGGTGTTGAGGTGGGCGGGGTGGTGTTTGGTGGTAGCGGGGGATGTATATTGTAGCGTCCCGGAAGTGTTAGTGCTGCAAGGGGTTCTGGGTATTTGTGCTGTTGTGTTAATGTTGTGTTACGGTGCGGATGTTCTCCCGAAATGTGTTTGTCATTCTTGTTTGGTGTGGGTTCACAGTGTGGCGCATATTTGTAACAGTGTTAAAGTTGTTCATACGGCCACCCTCAGTGTGGCCTGTATGGCTGTAACTTTACCATGAATTGATTAACGTGGAACCCGACTTAAACAAGTTGAAAAACTTATTCGGGTGTTACCATTTCGTGGTCAATTGTACGGAATATGTACTGTACTGTGCAATCTACTAATACAAGTTTCAATCAATCAATCAAAAACAAGGTTTTCCAAAATAAGAGAACAACTTCAACTCCATTTATGGAAAAAAGTGCCAATATGGCACTGCCATATTTATTATTGAAGTCACAAAGTGCATTCTTTTTTTTAACATGCCTCAAAACAGAAGCTTGGAATTTGGGACATGCTCTCCCTGAGATAATCCTAATACCCACTACAACTATGGGAATTACTATACTTTGACTTTCACAAAGTGCATACTTGCCAACCTTGAGACCTCCGAATTCGGGAAGTGGGGGGGTGTTGAGGTGGGCGGGGTTGGGGCGGTGTTTGGTGGTAGCGGGGGGTGTATATTGTAGCGTCCCGGAAGAGTTAGTGCTGCAAGCGGTTCTGGGTATTTGTTATGTTGTGTTACGGTGCGGATGTTCTCCCGAAATATGTTTGTCATTCTTGTTTGGTGTGGGTTCACAGTGTGTCGCATATTTGTAACAGAGTCAAAGTTGTTTATACGGCTACCCTCAGTGTGACCTGTATGGCTGTTGACCAAGTATGCCTTGCATTCACTTATGTGTGTGTCAAAGCCGCATATATTATGTGACTGGGCCGGCACGCTGTTTGTATGGAGGAAAAGCGGACGTGACGACAGGTTGTAGAGGACGCTAAAGGCAGTGCCTTTAAGGCATGCCCCCAATAATGTTGTCCGGGTGGAAATCGGGATAATGGTTGCCCCGCGAGATTTTCGGGAGGAGCACTGAAATTCGAGAGTCTCCCGGGAAAATCGGGAGGTTGAAACCGATACCGATAATTTCCGATATTACATTCTAAAGCATTTATTGGCCAAAACCGAAGATTTACAAATACACACTTGGCTAAAGGCGGTCCAATCGCAGCTGGCAGTTGATTGGCTCAAAATTTTGAAAAAAACTTCGAAAAATAAAATAAGCCACTGGGAACTGATTTTTAATGGTTTTAACCTTTCTGAAATTGTGATAATGTTCCCCTTTAAAATTCCATTCCGTTTTTTTAAGGCGGTCTGTCGTAACGTTTTTAGCTTTCAATCAGACATTATTGTGAGGTTTTGTATTAGTAAGGGATGTCCGATAATGGCTTTTTGCCGATATCCGATATTGTCCAACTCTTTAATTACCGATACCGATATCAACCGATACCGATATATACAGTCGTGGAATTAACACATTATTATGCCTAATTTGGACAACCAAGTATGGTGATGATAAGGTCCTTTTTAAAAATAAAATAAGATAAATTAATTAAAAACATTTTCTTGAATAAAAAAAGAAAGTAAAACAATATAAAAACAGTTACATAGAAACTAGCAATGAATGAAAATGAGTAAAATGAACTGTTAAAGGTTAGTACTATTAGTGGACCAGCAGCACGCACAATCATGTGTGCTTACGGACTGTATCCCTTGCAGACTGTATTGATATATATTGATATATAATGTAGGAACCACAATATTAAGAACAGAAAAAAACAACCCTTTGTGTGAATGAGGGGGAGGGAGGTTTTTTGGGTTGGGGCACTAATTGTAAGTGTATCTTGTGTTTTTTATGTTGATTTAATAAAAAACAACAAAAAAAACAACAACAAAAACACTAATAGTATAGGTCCACTAATAGTACTAACCTTTAACAGTTACATTTACTCATTTTCATTAATTACTAGTTTCTATGTAACTGTTTTTATATTGTTTTACTTTCTTTTTTATTCAATTTATTTATCTTATTTTATTTTATTTTTAAAAAGGAAGTGAAGTGAAGTGAATTATATTTATATAGCGCTTTTTCTCTAGTGACTCAAAGCGCTTTACATAGTGAAACCCAATATCTAAGTTACATTTAAACCAGTGTGGGTGGCACTGGGAGTAGGTGGGTAAAGTGTCTTGCCCAAGGACACAACGGCAGTGACTAGGATGGCGGAAGCGGGTATCAAACCTGCAACCCTCAAGTTGTTGGCACGGCCACTCTACCAACCGAGCTATACTGCCCCAGCTGTATAGCTCGGACCTTATCTTCACCATACCTGGTTGTCCAAACAAGGCATAATAATGTGTTAATTCCACGACTGCATATATCAGTGACGTGCAGTCACTAGAGGCAGGTGAGGCGGGGCCTCACCTGCAATCATGGAAAGAAAAAAAATGTAAAAAGAAAACATTTTTATTAAATTGTTATATGTATCCAGTGATTTTACTATAAAGATATTTTCCATTTAACTTCACCAGTTTTAGATTATTTTTATTCAAAATAACTGAATTTTCAGATTTTCCGTTCAAATACTGAGAAGAGACGGTGCGGTGAACAGCAGCCAGTTGAGGCACGTCACTCAGTGCCTCAACATGGATTGCGGACTCGGCTAACTGCTGGCCTGCTGTGCAGTGAGACCGTATTGCTATATGAACTATATTATACATTTCCATAGTTTAGTTAGCTGAGGTATATAATGTACAGTGTATTTTGTCAACAACTGTATGTGTGTAACGTATTTCTTGTGCTGAGCGATCATAAAACGGCTGCAAAAGAGGCACTGGCTGAGGCTCCAGTAATCCCGCCTCCTGCACCCCTGCCGTAGATTGCAACCCCTGACGGGAGTGTTATATCAACTAAAGCCCACACTTAAACTTTCCACGTGCAAGATTGAATCTATTTAAAAAAGTTATTTCATAAGAAGCCAAAAAGTGCAAAAACAATAATGTTCGTGTTGGAGGAGTTGTGAATGACTGCAGGGCCACAACATTAGGTACACCTGCAGACTGCAGGTGTACCTTATTCACAACTCCTCCAACACGAACATTATTGTTTTTGCACTTTTTGGCTTCTTATTAAATAACTTTTGTAACCTATTTTAATGGGATTTCCTCATTGTGATGTTAAGTTCCTGTTATGCGCTGTTATACAGTATATGCCTTGAGCTCCTATTTTGAAGGCGCTAAGAGCAGAAGTGATGACACGTTGAAGTGGAGCGGAAGTTTTTGAAAGAAGGTAAATAAAGTGGTCCTCGTGTAAACTGGAGCCTCCGTATTTGTTATTTTGTAGTTTCATACAGTATAGGCGACATTTATAAACCCTCGGTTACACTTTTTTAAATAGATTCAATCTTGCACGTGGAAAGTTGAAGTGAGGGCTTTAGTTGATATAACACTCCCGTCAGGGGGTTCATTAATCCAGCACAACAGCGGCGAATGGACTTCATTTATAAGTAAAGGTAAGACCATAATAACGTTTTTTTTTATTAAATGTGCTTTTTTGTGTGCTACAGTTTGTATGTGTAAAGTTAAAGTTAAGTTAAAGGAGCAATGATTGTCACACACACACTAGGTGTAATGAAATTTGTTCTCTGCATTTGACCCATCCCTTGATCACCCTCTGGGAGGTGAGGGGAGCAGTGGGCAGCAGCGGCGCCGCGCCCGGGAATACGTTTTGGTGATTTAACCCCCAATTCCAACCCTTGATGCTGAATGCCAAGCAGGGAAGAATGCTGGTATGAGCTTTTAAACATAACCCGTTAACTGCTGCCAATCAAATGGTGAATAAGACTCTCTTTAGGGTTCATATGTTTGTAAATCTGACTGTGATGAAGTCAGTGCCTCACCAGTCATCAACCTCACCGCACGTCACTGGTATATATCGGTATCGGTTGATATCGGTATCGGTAATTAAAGAGTTGGACAATATCGGAATATCGGATATCGGCAAAAAGCTATTATCGGACATCCCTAAATAATACAAAACCTCACAATAATGTCTGACTGAAAGCTAAAAACGCTATGACAGACCGTGTTAACAAACGGAATGGAATTTTAAATGTTTTTACTGAATGAGACACCCAGAATGTACATGAAAATAAAGAATGTGGGATTTACAATATAAACTATGAACGATAATAAATATAATATCCGATATTACATTTGAAAGCATTTATCGACATCTCTAGTATTAGTGTTCCTAAAAATAGATATACCGACCCCCCACATTCTTTCTCTAAATTTGGCCACCGAGTCAAAATAATTGCCCAGGCCCGGTTTATCAGGACCTCGTGTTGGTGGGAACATTGGAATCGAAGGAACATTGGATTGTGAATGAACTAACCTCACATTCGACACGAATACAATGAATTCGACATTAGCCTTTATGTGAAAACATCCCAGAATGAGGTTTAATGAAGAGCCGTATACAACCTCCTGACCTTGCGTTTGGTTCTCTACAAAGACTGGGAGGCACAACACAGTCATCCATCTGAAATGGAGTGACAAGAGTGTTTGTGCCATAACAATAAAAGTGTCCTCGTTGTGTCTGCTTGAACCTGTTCCTGCAGCTCATCACCACGCAACCGCCATTGTTTACGCACTAAAAACGCCAAGAAGAGTCCGCCCCTCACGTTAACTTCAAGCTGCTTAACTAGCTCTTGATACAATGGGGCCCTCGGAGGGGAAAAGCACCATGTGATAACATTGTGTGGCATGTTGGATTGTGCACAGAAGAGGCCGTGGTTCAATGTGGTCGTGTTCACCCTTGAGTAAAACTCTTTTGTTTAAAGCCTCTGAGGGGCACAGACAATAAGGAGAGAGTGCGTTCAATAACAGCTGCTGGACACGATGACAGATAATTCTGCTCATCAGACGAGAAGTAATGAGGTATTTATAAAAAGTTACAAGTCGGGAAAAGATCCACATTCCAAAATGTCCCACTGGCTTTAACGCCCAATTAGTAAGTTTTATTTATGCCTAAACCAGGGGTCGGCAACCCGCGGCTCTTTGATCACTCTGATGCGGCTCAGCTGCATACTTGCCGACCCTCCCGATTTTCCCGGGAGATTTCCGGATTTCGGAGCCTCTCGCAGAAAACTCCCGAGATTATATTCTCCGATTTTCACCCTAACAATAATAATAACAGCGTGCCATGATGGTACAGTATTTAGTGCCCTCTACAATCTGTACCAACAGCGTGCCAGCCCAGCTTTTTGTTATATGCATCTTTTGCTTGCACCCACAAGTGACCGCAAGGCATACTTGGTCAACAGCCACACAGGTTACACTCTCTTACTAAAAATGCGCCACACTTTGAACAAAAACCAAACAAGAATGACAAACACATTTCGGGAGAACATTTGCACCTTAACACAACATAGACACAACAGAACAAATACCCAGAATCCCATGCAGCCCTGACTCTTCCGGACTAATTATACACCCTTGCTACCACCAAACCCCGCCCCCACCCCAACCCTGCTCCCCCACACATCAACCCCCCCCTTCGTGCGTCGGTTGAGGTGGGCGGGGTTTGGTAGCGGGGGTGTATAATGTAGCCCGGAAGAGTTAGGGCTGCATGGGATTCTGGGTATTTGTTCTGTTGTGTTTATGTTGTGTTACGGTGCAGATGTTCTCCCGAAATGTGTTTGTCATTCTTGTTTGGTGTGGGTTCACAATGTGGCGCATTATTAGTAAGAGTATTAAAGTGTTTTATACCGCCACCGTCAGTGTGACCTGTGTGGTTGTCGACCAAGTATGCGTTGCTGTCACTTACGTGAGCAAGTTGAAGCTCTATACAACGTGTGGCTGAGCCGGTATGCTGGTTGTAGTGGGCGCTAAATGCTGTACCATCACGGCACGTTCGAGAGAATAGTTGCCTAGAATTTCGTAGTCTAGCGGAGAAATCGGGAGGGTTGACAAGCATGACGCTGACAAGCGCCATTCATATAAAACATTCAATTTTCATATTAAGGTGTGGGCCGCGTGTCTGAGACCCCTGGTTTATACATAGCACAAAGCAAAAAAAAAAAGGTTGTATGCAGTGTTATTTCATTTTAAATTTCAAAAGATTTTTGTGGCTCCCATTGTTTTCTTTAATTTGTGAAACTGGTCAAAATGGCTCTTTGACTGGTAAAGGTTGACGACCCCTGGCCTAATAGGACACTTTGCTTAGTGGCAGGCGAGAAGACGGTGCCATGGCCCATTTGTCAGGGCGGACTCACAAGAGGCTATTTATACAGTGATGGACTTCGCTGCTGGCCTGCGCTCACACCCATCATTCAATCCATAGTCTACTTGTAATAATACCCGTTTGTTGAAGTACAGTACGCCTGACGAGAGTAGTCGTAATTAGGGCTGCAACTAACAACTAATTTGATAATCGATTAATCTGTCGATTATTAATTCGATTAATAACCGGATAAAAGAGACAGACTAAATTTCTATACTTTCCAGTATTTTATTGAAAAATAACAGCATACTGGCATCATACTTATTTTGATTATTGTTTCTCAGCTGTTTGTACATGTTGCAGTTTATAAATAAAGGTTTATTTAAAAAAAAAAAAAAAAAAGAAAAAAAAAAGTAGCCTCTGCGCATGCGCATAGCATTGATCCAACGAATCGATGACTAAATTAATCGGCAACTATTTTTATAATCGATTTTAATCGATTAGTTGTTGCAGCTCTAGTCGTAATGCTCTGAATTCCATCAAGCGGTGCGGCTTTGTAGCTTACCAAAGTCAAACTAAAACATTTTGACAGATTTTTGAGCACCATGTGTAATGTACTATATTCTCAAAGAAACATCAAAGTTTTGGTGTTGCCTGCTTACCGGTACTTGCTAGCGTCATTTATTGAATAGGCATCTACTTCCAGTACACAAGTATCTACTGGTCACACTTATCAGTTCACCATGTACCAAATGAAAATGCTTCAAGGTCGGTAGGCACAACCACAATTAATAAGTGCATTAGGTGCAGCAGGTTATAAGGCGTACTGTCGATTTTTGAAGAAATAAATACCGTATTTTTCGGAGTATAAGTCGCACCGGAGTATAAGTCGCACCTGCCGAAAATGCATAATAAAGAAGGGAAAAAACATATATAAGTCGCACTGGAGCCCGGCCAAACTATGAAAAAAACTGCGACTTATAGTCGGAAAAATACGGTAGATTTAAAGTGCGACATATAGTCTGATAAATTAGGTAATGAAATAGAATCAAGAGCAAATTAAATATTGTGTTAATATTAGAGATGTCCGATAATGGCTTTTTTGCCGATATCCTGATATTGTCCAACTCTTAATTACCAATTCCGATATCAACCAATACCGATATATAGTCGTGGAATTAACACATTATTATGCCTAATTTTGTTGTGATGCCCCGCTGGATGCATTAAACAATGTAACCTTACCATGAATTGATTAACTTATTCGGGTGTTACCATTTAGTGGTCAATTGTACGGAATATGTACTGTACTGTGCAATCTACTAATAAAATCAATCAAAAACAAGGTTTTCCAAAATACGAGAACAACTTCAACTCCAGTTATGGAAAAAAAATGCCAACATGGCACTGCCATATTTATTATTGAAGTCACAAAGTGCATTATTTTTTTTTAACATGCCTCAAAACAGCAGCTTGGGATTTGGGACATGCTCTCACTGAGATAATCGTAATACCCACTACAACTATGGGAAATACTATATTTGACTTTCAGAGTGCATTGTTATTTTTATTTTTTAAACATGCCTCAAAACAACAGCTACAAAAACAATGAAGGCACACAGCTTCAGTCCAGAGTATACTAGAGCATACTTGCCAACCTTGAGACCTCTGAATTCGGGAGCTGGGGGGCGGCGGGGTTTGGTGGTATTGTAGCGTCCCGGAAGAGTTAGTGCTGCAAGGGGTTCTGGGTATTTGTTCTGTTGTGTTTATGTTGTGTTACGATGCGGATGTTCTCCCGAAATGTGTTTGTCATTCTTGTTTGGTGTGGGTTCACAGTGTGGCGCATATTTGTAACAGTGTTAAAGTTGTTTATACGGCCACCCTCAGTGTGACCTGTACGGCTGTTGACCAAGTATGCATGGATTCACTTATGTGTGTGTCAAAGCCGCATATATTATGTGACTGTTTGTATGGAGGAAAAGCGGACGTGACGACAGGTTGTAGAGGACGCTAAAGGCAGTGCCTTTAAGGCACGCCCCCAACAATGTTGTCCGGGTTGAAATAGGGAGAAATTCGGGAGAATGGTTGCCCCGGGAGATTTTCGTGAGGGGCACTGAAATTCGGGAGTCTCCCGGGAAAATCGGGAGGGTTGGCAAGTGTGCCCTATGTCCGTGTTTTACCGGATATGTACCGCTCTGTACAGCGGCGTTTTAAAAAGTCATTAATTTTACTTTTTGAAACCGATACCGATAATTTCCGATATTACAATTTAAAGCATTTATCGGCTGATAATATCAGCAGGCCATCTCTAGTTAATATTGTTAAACAGTCAATAACACTCACCATAAATATTGAAACATTTACATAACAGTTAATAACTGTGATTGTCTCGGTATCGGACGATCTTACTGATTGGTATCAGAATCAGGAGCATAAAACCGTGATTGGAACATCACGAGTACCGACCCAAGTTAATGACGCCAACAGTGATTTGTGAGCAGCCTTCTTACCCGAGCTGTACTAGCACACGCTCCTCCAGGCTCAAGTACTTTTGCCGGTCCTCTTCTACCGAAGCCCTCTGCTTCTGGACCGGGTCGTCCAGACGCCGCACCGCCTCTGCAAGCTTCATGCCGATTTCCTGTTCGGCTCTCTTCAGCTGCACACGCAGTACCTCCTGGTTCTGGAGCTGAGCGGACACAAAGAAACACGAACATGAGCATTAAGCAGACATCCTCCTTATGTTCAGGTTCAAAAATATAAGATGTCAATGGAGAAGCGTTCTTTACCTGCATCTGTCTCATTTGATGGAGTTGCATCCTGAGGTCAGAGACGTTCTTCCTGAACTGCAGCAGGTTGGCTTTGAAAGGAACTTGGGTCTTGTCTGGGCAAACCACATTGGAGGGATTGCACTTGGCAGGCGGCACTGGTGAGTCACCTGAAATTCATGGCAGAACTACAATGTATCCCAACAGACATCTTGAGTTCCTCATGCATTATAATAGGCAAGTGGAGTGGAGGTAGGCGATTCAGAGGGTCATAAAGTCTGCACAAAAAATCATCGGCTGCCCACTCCCCTCCCTGAAGGATTTACACAACTCCCGTTGCCTCAACAGAGCAAAAAACATCACCAAGGACAGTACACACCCTGGCTTCCACCTGTTCCACCTGCTACCATCGGGCAGGTGCTACAGGTGCATCAGAGCCAGAACAAACAGGCTCAGAGACAGCTTCTTTCCCAGAGCTGTCACTATCTTGAACTTTAACTTATAATATATAATTCACCCCTATACAATATCCTACGCTAATACCCTACTGTGCAATATTACCCTTCGAGTGCAATACATCTGACAGTCATTGTTATCACTCTGGTACTCTTGTCTTGTTCAGTATATTCTACAGTATTTTGTACATTGTTTTGTATATTGTACATGATAGCTTATTATTTTTATTGGATAGTAGTCTATTTATTTCAATGTAATATAATATAATATAATATCCCATATTTGTTCCCACTACTGCACCTTAAGTTGGAGTCCTTAATCTTGTTACATGCAAATATAATGACAATAAAGTCCATTCTATTCTATTCTAGTGTGGACTTTTTCGTCCTTTGAAGTAAATTTTTGCTCTATTTTTGGCAATGACTTTGATTGTGTTACTCTATAATAGCTACAGCAGAGGTGCCCAAAGTGCGGAACAGGGGCCATCTGTGGCCCGTGACTCCTTTGTCAACGGCCTGAGGCACGTTACAAAAAACACCAGCAAAAATTGGGAAAACAGCAAGAAACTTAATGAGAAAAAGCCAAAATGTAGAAATCAGACAGTAATAACGACACAAAGTTTTGTCTTTAAAAAGAAAACAAAATAAACCAAAAATATACATCGTATTTTTCGGACTATTAGTCACAGTTTTTTTCATAGTTTGGCCGGGCTCCAGTGCAACTTATATGTTTTTTTCCTTTTTTACTATGCATTTTCGGCAGGTGCGACTTATACTCTGGTGCGACTTATACTCCGAAAAATACGGTACTTATATATAATACACACACATATAGAACATAGTTGACGCAGGGGTAGATCTTGCTTTGTTTTTTGGCTGAGACCAGGATCTTGGGCTCGAAAAGGTCGGTGACCACTGTTTTAAGGTAAAAACTTTAGAGGCGGTATAGTACCGAATATGATTAATTAGTATCATGGTACTATACTAATACCGGTATACTGTACAATCCTAGTCTGATGACGCTGATGATTCACTGGTCGATGCATGTTATTTTAATTTAGTAATTTTTAGGCTTCAAAATGCTTAATGTGGGCCGAACAATTTACTTAACCCTTAGGGATTCCCCAAATATGGTGAATGTTAAAGATTCTGGGGGACCCAAAAAGGGTTTCGGTCTTAAGAGTAGGTCATATATTATTATTGTGTTTTACTATCAAAACATGCATAAAATTTGCATAAACATGCATACGCTTGACTGATAGTCGGCTGTAGTCAAAAGAGAAGCAGCACAGAACCGTGATATGATCTTTTTAATACAAACCCCGTTTCCATATGAGTTGGGAAATAGTGTTAGATGTAAATATAAACGGAATACAATGATTTGCAAGTACTTTTCAACCCATATTCAATTGAATGCACTACAAAGACAACATATTTGATGTTCAAACTCATCAACTTTTTTTTTTGCAAATAATAATTAACTTAGAATTTCATGGCTGCAACACGTGCCAAAGTAGTTGGGAAAGGGCATGTTCACCACTGTGTTACATCACCTTTTCTTTTAACAACACTCAATAAACGATTGGGAACTGAGGAAACTAATTGTTGAAGCTTTGAAAGTGGAATTCTTTCCCATTCTTGTTTTATGTAGAGCTTCAGTCGTTAAACAGTCCGGGGTCTCCGCTGTCATATTTTACGCTTCATAATGCGCCACACATTTTCGATGGGAGACAGGTCTGGACTGCAGGCGGGCCAGGAAAGTACCCGCACTCTTTTTTTTACGAAGCCACGCAGTTGTAACACATGCTGAATGTGGCTTGGCATTGTCTTGCTGAAATAAGCAGGGGCGTCCATGAAAAAGACGGCGTTTAGATGGCAGCATATGTTGTTCCAAAACCTGTATGTACCTTTCAACATTAATGGTGCCTTCACAGATGTGTAAGTTACCCATGCCTTGGGCACTAATGCACCCCCATACCATCAGAGATGCTGGCTTTTCAACTTTGCGTCGATAACAGTCTGGATGGTTCGCTTCCCCTTTGGTCCGGATGACACCATGTTGAATATTTCCAAAAACAATTTGAAATGTGGACTCATCAGACCACAGAACTCTTTTCCACTTTGCATCAGTCCATCTTAGATAATCTCGGGCCCAGAGAAGCCGGCGGCGTTTCTGGGTGTTGTTGATAAATGGCTTTCACTTTGCATAGTAGAGCTTTAACTTGCACTTACAGATGTAGCGACGAACTGTATTTAGTGACAGTGGTTTTCTGAAGTGTTCCTGAGCCCATGTGGTGATATCCTTTAGAGATTGATGTCGGTTCTTGATACAATGCCGTCTGAGGGATCGAAGGTCACGGTCGTTCAATGTTGGTTTCCAGCCATGCCGCTTACGTGCAGTGATTTCTCCAGATTCTCTGAACCTTTTGATGATATTATGGACCGTAGATGTTGAAATCCCTAAATTTCTTGCAATTACACTTTGAGAAACGTCGTTCTTAAACTGTTTGACTATTTGCTCACGCAGTTGTGGACAAAGGGGTGTACCTCGCCCCATCCTTTCTTGTGAAAGACTGAGCATTTTTGGGGAAGCTGTTTTTATACCCAATCATGGCACCCACCTGTTCCCAATTTGCACCTGTGGGATGTTCCAAATAAGTGTTTAATGAGCATTCCTCAACTTTATCAGTATGTATTGCCACCTTTCCCAACTTCTTTGTCACGTGTTGCTGGCATCAAATTCTAAAGTTAATGGTTATTTGCAAAAAAAAAAATGTTTATGAGTTTGAACATCAAATATGTTGTCTTTGTAGCATATTCAATTGAATATGGGTTGAAAATGATTTGCAAATCATTGTATTCCGTTTATATTTACATCTAACACAATTTCCCAACTCATATGGAAACGGGGTTTGTACATATGCAGTATTTTGAAAAACAGCAATAGAGTGAAGTCGCAAAATTTGCCGCAAAATGTCATCCGACGCGTTCAAGCAATAATTTTCAATTGTTTGAGGCCGGTGAAACAATGTTATCTCCATGCCCACAGGCAACACGGGGCTTCAGGAAGTGTTCGGCGTACGTTTAAAAACACAATCTGTCTCTGGGAAAATAAACGTGTGTCTTGACAATGCTAAAAGCCGTGAGACGCCTGCTTATCTTCCCGGCTGACTGACAGCCGCCCCGACTTGAAGCGCGGGTTCCAAAGTACACAACTGCTGGCGACCGAATGTCAACCAGAGTTCAGGATGTTTAAGCAAATGAGGGATAACAAAAGGAGTTTGTCCGAATGTGACTGTCAAGGCGACGAGGAGAGCACATGCCAAGCAGTAAAAGAGATTCAAATCATGTAATCACTGAGGTGTTTGTGTTCCGCAAACAATTAGTAACTTGGAAATAACTATCTGAGCACTGCACACTTTTTGTTTTCTCCGTGTTAGGGATGCAACCATTATAGATTTTGACTGTACGATTATACTCACAATTATCACCATTATTATGCATTAATTAAATTCAGAACAAAAAAAAAAGATAAAACTTTATATTCCTTAGAGATTATAATGTGTTACTTATTATTGTCGGAAACAACAGTAATCAAATAATACTGTAAGACTAAGAGTACAAAATAATAAAACAAAGACTACTAATATTAATAAATTAATTCATTAATAATTGTTTTATTCATTTAAAACTAGGATTAACTTTCTTGATCCCAGTGTAAAATGTTTCTCATCAGAGATGTCCAATAATGGCTTTTTTGCCGATATCCGATATTGTCCAACTCTTAATTACCGATATCAACCGACACCGATATATACAGTCGTGGAATCAACACATTATTATGCCTAATTTTGTTGTGATGCCCCGCTGGATCCATTAAACAATGTAACAAGGTTTTCCAAAATAAATCAACTCAAGTTATGGAACAAAATGCCAACATGGCACTGCCATATTTATTATTGAAGTTACAAAGTGCATTATTTTTTTTAACATGCCTCAAAACAGCAGCTTGGAATTTGGGACATGCTCCCTCTGAGAGAGCATGAGGAGGTTGAGGGGGGCGGGGTTGAGGTGGCGTGGTTGGGGGTAGCGGGGGGGTGTATATTGTAGCGTCCAGGAAGAGTGAGTGCTGCAAGGGGTTCTGGGTATTTGTTCTGTTGTGTTTATGTTGTGTTACGGTGCGGATGTTCTCCTCCCAATCCGAGGCAACTGGACATCAAACTTCCATGTGGGTGGAGGACTTCGCTGGAAAGCATACTTGCCAACCTTGAGACCTCCGAATTCGGGAGATAAGGGCTTGGGGTGTATGGGAAGAGTTAGTGCTGCAAGGGTTTCTGGGTATTTCTTATGTTGTGTTACGGTGCGGATGTTCTCCCGAAATGGGTTTGTCATTCTTGTTTGGTGTGGGTTCACAGTGTGGCGCATATTTGTAACAGTGTTAAAGTTGTTTATACGGCCACCCTCAGTGTGACCTGTATAGCTGTTAACCAAGTATGGTTGGCATTCACTTGGGTGTGAAAAGCCGTAGATATTATGTGATTGGGCCGGCACGCAAAGGCAGTGCCTTTAAGATTTATTGGTGCTCTGTACTTCTCCCTACGTCCGTGTACCACTCCGTACAGCGGCGTTTTAAAAAAGTCATACATTTTACTTTTTGAAACAGATACCGATAATTTCCGATATTACATTTTAAAGCATTTATCGGATATCTCTAGTAAAATGTATTTTATTATTTTTCCGCTGCAAAACTTTTGAACGTTCGGCTCTACCGGGCATTGTGAGCTTCCAAAAAAAATAAATAAAAAATATCTTAGATTACCCAGAACTCACGTTTTTTCCGGGTAATTTTTCCCCATTGAAAATGAATGGGACATTTTTTGAACTTGCATAATTTTCACATTTCTCAACCGATTTCGAACCGTTCCACCATCCACACACTCCGCACACCGAGAACAATCAAACTACCGTTTTCCAAGTTTAAAAAAATTCCAGGAATTTCTAGTTTTCCAAAAGCGTGTTTTCACCTCTTGCTGGAAAGCTTTCACAGTCCATGAATTGATTACGTAGAACCCGACTTAAACAAGTTGAAAAACTTATTCGGGTGTTACCATTTAGTGGTCAATTGTACGGAATATGTACTGTACTGTGCAATCTACTAATAAAAGTTTCAATCAATCAATCAATCAATTCAATCAATCAATCAATCCACATTTTTCAACCGTGGACAGTTGAAAAGGACTGAGACAAACGGAGTATTGGAGGCTTTACCATTAAATAACTGACATTTTTAATCATGATTAATAGTAATCCATCCATCCATCCATCTTCTTCCGCTTATCCGAGGTCGGGTCGCGGGGGCAGCAGCCTAAGCAGGGAAGCCCAGACTTCCCTCTCCCCAGCCACTTCGTCCAGCTCTTCCTGTGGGACCCCGAGGCGTTCCCAGGCCAGCCGGGAGACATAGTCTTCCCAACGTGTCCTGGGTCTTCCCCGCGGCCTCCTACCGGTCGGACGTGCCCTAAACACCTCCCTAGGGAGGCGTTCGGGTGGCATCCTGACCAGATGCCCGAACCACCTCATCTGGCTCCTCTCGATGTGGAGGAGCAGCGGCTTTACTTTGAGCTCCTCCCGGATGACAGACCTTCTCACCCTATCTCTAAGGGAGAGCCCCGCCACCCGGCGGAGGAAACTCATTTCGGCCGCTTGTACCCGTGATCTTGTCCTTTCGGTCATAACCCAAAGCTCATGACCATAGGTGAGGATGGGAACGTAGATCGACCGGTAAATTGAGAGCTTTGCCTTCCGGCTCAGCTCCTTCTTCACCACAACGGATCGATACAGCGTCCGCATTACTGAAGACGCCGCACCTTTCCGCCTGTCGATCTCACCATCCACTCTTCCCTCACTCGTGAACAAGACTCCGAGGTACTTGAACTCCTCCACTTGGGGCAAGATCTCCTCCCCAACCCGGAGATGGCACTCCACCCTTTTCCGGGCGAGAACCATGGACTCGGACTTGGAGGTGCTGATTCTCATCCCAGTCGCTTCACACTCGGCTGCGAACCGATCCAGTGAGAGCTGAAGATCCTGGCCAGATGAAGCCATCAGGACCACATCATCTGAAAAAAGCAGAGACCTAATCCTGCAGCCACCAAACCAGATCCCCTCAACGCCTTGACTGCGCCTATAAATTTTGTCCATAAAAGTTATGAACAGAATCGGTGACAAAGGGCAGCCTTGGCGGAGTCCAACCCTCACTGGAAGCGTGTCCGACTTACTGCCGGCAATGCGGACCAAGCTCTGGCACTGAGCATACAGGGAGCGGACTGCCACAATCAGACAGTCTGATACCCCATACTCTCTGAGCACTCCCCACAGGACTTCCCGAGGGACACGGTCGAATGCCTTCTCCAAGTCCACAAAACACATGTAGACTGGTTGGGCAAACTCCCATGCACCCTCAAGGACCCTGCCGAGAGTATAGAGCTGGTCCACAGTTCCACGACCAGGACGAAAACCACACTGTTCCTCCTGAATCCGAGGTTCGACTATCCGGCGTAGCCTCCTCTCCAGTACACCTGAATAGACCTTACCGGGAAGGCTGAGGAGTGTGATCCCACGATAGTTAGAACACACCCTCCGGTTCCCCTTCTTAAAGAGAGGAACCACATCGGGGGCGGAACCTCTGGATTGGCAGACCGGGGTGATTAATAGTAAAACCGGTTAATTGTCGCATCCCGTTTACAGGACATAAAGGGGACCTTTACTCACCTGAGCTGTGTGCACTGTGAGCTGGAGACGACGTCTTTGAGGTTTTCTCACTGCAGCCACAAAAGACAATAGTCAGAATGTATGCATTAAAAAAAAAAGCCCGATATTTAACTCAGGTTAGGGTGAGTAAAGACAGACACATTACGGCTGAGTATGATGGGAATAGTCTGACAAACCAAGGTTAAAATGATGTTAATGATGTTAAACGTTAGACACATCACAAATGTAATGCAGTCACAAAACATTTTTTATTACATATATTAATTTAGGGACTCCACAGAAGAAGTTAGTAAGCAGTCAGACAAACTGTAGCCACATTTGAAAAAGAAGAACATGTTTTTTGTCTTTTGGTTTCCCTTAATTATTCATATATATGTGTACAAAACCCAAAACCAGTGAAGTTGGCACGTCATGTAAATAGTAAATAAAAACAGAATACAATTATTTGCAAATCCTTTTCAACCTGTATTGAATTGAATAGACTGCAAAGACAAGATATTTAATGTTCGAACTGAAAAACTTTATTTTTTGCAATTATGAGCTCCTTTGCAATTTGATGCCTGCAACATGTTTCAAAAAAGCTGGCACAAGTGGCAAAAAAGACTGAGAAAGTTGAGGAATGCTCATCAAACACTTATTTGGAACATCCCACAAGTGAACAGGCTAATTGGGAACAGGTGGGTGCCATGATTGGGTATAAAAGCAGCCTCCATGAAATGCTCAGTCATTCACAAACAAGGACGGGGCGAGGGTCACCACTTTGTGAACAAATGCGTGATCAAATTGTTTAAGAACAACATTTCTCAACCAGCTATTGCAAGGAATTTTGGGATTTCACCATCTACGGTCCGTAATATCATCAAAAGGTTCCGAGAATCTGGAGAAATCACTGCACATAAGTGGCAAGGCCGTGACCTTAGATCCCCCAGGCGATACTGCATCAAAAAGCGATATCAGTGTGTAAAGGATATCACCACAGGGGCTCAGGAACACTTCAAAAAACCACTGTCATTAACTACAGTTGGTCACTACATCTGTAAGTGCAAGTTAAAACTCTACTATGCAAAGCGAAATCCATTTATCAACAACACCCAGAAACGCCGCCGGCTTCGTTGGGCCTGAGCTCATCTAAGATAGACTGATGCAAAGTGAAAAAGTGTTCTGTGGTCTGACGAATCCACATTTTAAATTGTGCAAACTTTTTTGCAATGTGTTGCTGCCATTAAATTGTAAGTTCATGATTATTTGCAAAAAAGAAAAAAAAGAAAAAAGAAGTTTCTCAGTTTGAACATTAAATATCTTGTCTTTGCTGGGTATTCAATTGAATATAAGTTGAAAAGGATTTGCAAATGATTGTATTCTGTTTTTATGTACGATTCACACAACCTGCCAAATTCACGGGTTTTGGGTTTTGTATATAAATATATATATATATATACAGTATATCCATTATAGCCTGTGTTCATGTCCTGACTATACTGACCTAAACTTCAGTTGCTTACCTGGCAGGCCCCTTTAAAAGTGCATGCTGAACAAGGCCAGTCAAGCTGGCAATCTGCTGCTCCATTGCCTTCATTCGCTCTCTGCAGAAACAGCAGAACATTCTACTTTCAGCACTGAGGCCTACTATAACCTTCTCAAGTTAACGAGCCCTGATATTGCAGGGAATATTGTCTTGACTCTGTCCTGGGATTACCCCTGCGCAGCAAGATAGGGGTTTCTCTTTTCAGTGCGACTTTGGATGTTGAGGAATAACACCGACATCAGAGCGATGTGTCGTTTTTAACCTACGACAGCTCTGACTTGACTGTTCAATTTAAGCAGCACAACCAACTTATTCCAGCAACTGAAACAGAAGCGTCCATCCGGGTGGTGGAGAGATGAGACTCTTTAGGCAGCAAACACCAACACAACAACCATCAAGCTCCCGCTAAAAAGCAGCTTATTGTGGTGGAATCGTTCACTCAAAGTACCATGTATGGTAAGAAACAAGCACGGTGGAGTGCGATCACTATCCACTCCCGAACTATAGACCAGGGTTGTTCAACTGGTGGCCTGGGAATGACACCGTACCGGCCCCTGAGTTCAGTTCAAAACTTGGGAGACAGCATCAAATTTCTAAAAACACAAGAGTGCTTCTGTTTAGGGCTGCAACAACTAATCGATTAAAATCGATTATAAAAATAGTTGGCGATTAATTTAGTCATCGATTCGTTGGATCTATGCTATGCGCATGCGCAGAGGCTACGTTTTTTTTTTTTTTTTTTTTTAAACCTTTATTTATAAAACAGCTGAGAAACAATAATCAAAATTAAAGCTGCAAGCAGCGTTGGTCGGGCCCGTATATTTGGCTGGTGCTAGTCCTAAGTGTCCCAATACTTTTGTCCAGTTGTAGTCCTAAGTGTCCCAATACTTTTGTCCAGTTTTAGTCATAAGTGTCCCAATACGTTTGTCAAGGTTTAGTCATAAGTGTCCCAATACGTTTGTCAAGTTTTAGTCCCAAGTGTCCCAATAGTGTTGTCCAGTTTTCGTCCTAAGTGTCCCAATACTTTTGTCAAGTTTTAGTCCCAAGTGTCCTAATACTTTTGTCCAGTTTTCGTCGTAAGTGTCCCAATATTTTTGTCCAGTTTTAGTCCTAAGTGTCCCAATACTTTTGTCCAGTGGTAGTCCGAAGTGTCCCAATACTTATGTCAAGTTTTAGTCCTAAGTGTCCCAATACTTTTGTCCAGTTTTCGTCCTAAGTGTCCCAATACTTTTGTCCAGTGTAAGTGTCCCAATACTTTTGTCCAGTGTAAGTGTCCCAATACTTTTGTTCAGTGGTAGTCCTAAGTGTCCCAATACTTTTGTCTACTTTTAGTCTGAAGTGTCCCAATACTTTTGTTCAGTGGTAGTCCTAAGTGTCCCAATACTTTTGTCTAGTGTACCTACCTTCTCTGCATTGTGTGCTCACGCTGGTGCTTCCTGCTTTTAAGCAGCCGTCTTGAGAAAACAGCAGCGCAGCAGCATCAGCGCAGCGGTTCTTTGAAGGGTCATAAAATCAAAACCGGAGCAGTAATCAAAACTCTTTCGATAACTTTTAATCAGAAGGGTTCAATCTCTCTCCTGTGTTAGTTTGAAGCCGAAACGACAAACGCGCTCAGAGGAGATAATGTTTGAAGAAAGGTGACCGGTTTTTACAAAAATGTTGTTTTGAAGGGGGGATTGCAAACTTCCTGTAGATTTTTGCTGGGGGATGTCAATCTATGAAATATAGATCTAAGTGAGACCTACATAGAGGTTTCATGTCTCTCCGACCTTCCTAGTGGGAGTTACAGGCAGCTTTGTCATTTTATTCTTCCTAGGACAGGGGTCGGCAACCCGCAGCTCTAGAGCCGCATGCGGCTCTTTAGCGCCGCCCTAGTGGCTCTCTGGAGCTTATTCAAAAATGTATGAAAAATGGAAAAAGATGAGGGGGAAAAAATATATTTTTTGTTTTAATACGGTTTCTGTAGGAGGACAAACATGACACAAACCTCCCTAATTGTTATAAAGCACACTGTTTGTATTAAACATGCTTCACTGATTCGAGTAGTTGGCGAGCGCCGTTTTGTCCTACTAATTTTGGCGGTCCTTGAACTCACCGTAGTTTGTTTACATGCATAACTTTCTCCGACTTTCTAGGACGTGTTTTATGTCACTTCTTTTTCTGTCTCATTTTGTCCACCAAACTTTTAAGGTTGTGCATGAATGCACAAAGGTGAGTTTTGTTGATGTTATTGACTTGTGTGGAGTGCTAATCAGACATATTTGGTTACTTCATGACTGCAAGCTAATCGATGCTAACATGCTATTTAGGCGAGCAATATGTACATATTAAGTAAGGGATGTCCGATAATGGCTTTTTGCCGATATCCGATATTGTCCAACTCTTTAATTACCGATACCGATATCAACCAATACCGATATATACAGTCGTGGAATTAACACATTATTATGCCTAATTTGGACAACCAGGTATGGTGAAGATAAGGTCCTTTTAAAAAAATAAAAAATAAATAAATAAATGTAAAATATTTTCTTGAATAAAAAAGAAAGTAAAACAATATAAAAACAGTTACATAGAAACTAGTATATAATGAAAATGAGTCAAATTAACTGTTAAAGGTTAGTACTATTAGTGGACCAGCAGCACGCACAATCATGTGTGCTTACGGACTGTATCCCTTGCAGACTGTATTGATATATATTGATATATAATGTAGGAACCAGAATATTAATAACAGAAAGAAACAACCCTTTTGTGTGAATGGGAGGGAGTTTTTTGGGTTGGTGCACTAATTGTAAGTGTATATTATGTTTTTTATGTTGATTTAGTAAAAACAAAATAAAAAAAACAAACGATAAAAAAAACGATACCGATAATTTTCGATATTACATTTTAAAGCATATATCGGCCGATAATATCGGCAGGCCGATATTATCGGACATCTCTATACATATTGCATCATTATGCCTCATTTGTAGCTATATTTGAGGTAATTTAATTTCATTTAAGTCCTCTTAATTCAGTTTATATCTCATGACACACTATATGTAATATGGCTTTTAATTTTTTGCGGCTCCAGACAGATTTGTTTTTGTATTTTTGGTCCAATATGGCTCCTTCAACATTTCGGGTTGCCGACCCCTGGTCTAGCCTGATGTATTTCACAGATCGGACTTATTTTAACTTGCTTCATGCTTTCTTTGCTTCTCCTTGCTAAGCCCGTAGAAGCTGCAGTCTCACCATGTTTAGTGTTCTCCTCATCCGCCATGTTTATGTGCTCTCGGTCAAAGTGGACCAAGTCCACCCAGGTACAAAAACTACTAATGTAGTTTTCTTCCTGGAACAGTCGTAAAAATATGCAGTGGCTTTACTGGGCTTCTCATATTGATGCTGGCACATTCCTCAATAATAATCAGCCGCCGGCCCCAGAATCCAAAGAGACTGTGAACACAACCACGGCATAAGCAGAACCACTAGCACACAGTCGGCCGTTCTCCCACATCTGGATGCTCAAGAAAGGGAGGAGACATGTTGGTTAGGGTGAAAACCGGGATGCAGAGTTAGTTCATGCTCTAATGCGGTCATTTCATTCCAAGTTCTATCGTTCAAACACTTTCAATTTCTTACCGTGCTTGATTGTCACTTGCAGGCGGGATGGACCCTTGAGGATCGGAGGATCCCGTGTTGTTTCTGGGCTTGGCGCCCGTGACGTCATCCTTCTTGAAGGACTGGCGGACAGGAGAGCTCCTCTCTATGGGGACACTGCCGTGGATGTCGATGATCCGTACATCACCTATGCGGTGAGGGGATGGAGGAGGGGTCTTGGACCCCAGAGTGGGCAGCTGGCTGTTTCGAGACTTCTGCCTGTACAGGGAGGGGTGGTCAATGGAGTCTGTGGGGCTGGGGCCGCTGTAAGAACCTGTGGAGCGGATAGAGGCGCGGTGGAATCCAGGCATGCCGTGGTCTGGACAATCATGCCCAGGGCTTGGGTGTGGCCCGTGTGCAGCCGCCATGCTCATCCTTCCCTCCTGGAGAAGGAAGGGATCCGCGTACAAGCCCTCATTTCCTCTGCTGAGGCTGTGAGTTTTCCCACTCATGTCCCCATCCGGCTTGACGTCCCGCCTCTCTAGGATGGCACTGGGACACGGGGAGATAGAGCGGGCCGGAGGGTTGGCGGTGGACAGGCGCTCCCTGGGCGTGGTGCCGTTGCCGGGCAGAGAGGCCTGTCGCGGGCTGAACGGGATTCGAGAAGGCTGCATGGAGTGCGGTGACGGGGGTAGTCCCGCCTGCAAAGGATGATGGGCCGGAGGGCCCATGGGGGGCTGTCTCGGAGGATTCGCCATCTCAATGTGCATCTGGAAAATAAATATTGAGACCTCAAATGTCGTGTTACATTTAGAGATGTCCGATAATGGCTTTTTTGCCGATATCCGATATTGTCCAACTCTTAATTACCGATTCCGATATCAACCGATACCGATATATACAGTCGTGGAATGAACACATTATTGTGCCTAATTTTGTTGTGATGCCCCGCTGGATGCATTAAACAATGTAACAAGGTTTTCCAAAATAAATATACATATTTATGAATGAATTAGTCATCTTTGTTGCTAGTAACCACATGCCTAAAATAACTAAAGCTGCATTTAGAAGTCGATGGAAAAATTAGATCCATTAAATATGCGTACGCTTTATTATCAGACTAATCGTTAAAATAATCCTTGACTAATTGACTATCAAAATAATGGTTAGTTGCAGCCCTATATACTGGTATTCATTTTGATTTCATTTTGTATGCTTTTAGTGTGGCTTTAAAGACTTTAAATTAGAGATGTCCGATAATGGCTTTTTTGCCGATATCCGATATTCTGATATTGTCCAACTCTTAATTACCAATTCCTATATCAACCGATACCGATATATACAGTCGTGGAATTAACACATTATTATGCCTAATTTTGTTGTGAGTAACCAGAATGTAAACAAAAATAATAATATACTTTAAAAATGAACTGCACTTTTTTGGGGGGAATTTTGCCTATCCTTCACAATCATTATGAGTAGAGATGTCAGATAATGGCTTTTTTGCCGATATCCGATATTGTCCAACTCTTGATTACCGATTCCGATATCAACCGATACCGATATATACAGTCGTGGAATTAACACATTATTATGCCTAATTTTGTTGTGATGCCCCGCTGAATGCATTAAACAATGTAACAAGGTTTTCCAAAATAAATCAACTCAAGTTATGGAAAAAAATGCCAACATGGCACTGCCATATTTATTATTGAAGTCACAAAGTGCTTTTTTTTTTTTAACATGCCTCAAAACAGCAGCTTGGAATTTGGGACATGCTCTCCCTGAGAGAGCATGAGGAGGTTGAGGTGGGCGGGGTTATAGCATCCCGGAAGAGTTAGTGCTACAAGGGGTTCTGGGTATTTGTTCTGTTGTGTTTATGTTGTGTCACGGTGCGGATGTTCTCCCGAAATGTGTTTGTCATTCTTGTTTGGTGTGGGTTCACAGTGTGGCGCTTATTTGTAACAGTGTTAAAGTTGTTTATACGGCCACCCTCAGTGTGACCTGTATGGCTGTTGACCAAGTATGACTTGCATTCACTTGTGCGTGTGAAAAGCCGTAGGTATTGTGTGATTGGGCCGGCCCTTTAAGGTTTATTGGCGCTCTGTACTTCTTCCTATGTCCGTGTACCACTCCGTACAGCGGCGTTTTAACTTTTTGAAACCGATACGAATAATTTCCGATATTACATTTTAAAGCATTTATCGGCCGATAATATCGGCAGCCCGATATTATCGGACATCTCTAGTTACATTGTCTGTAAATGTACACAAGTTGGCAGTTTGACACTGTAAGTCAGAGCTGGGCAAATATTTTGACTTGGGGGCCACATTAAGAGAAATAAATGTGTCTGGGGGGGCCAATGTGTATGTGTGTATAAAATATATGTACACATTTAGCTGTAAAATTCTGCTGTACAGTATGTGATTTGGGTCTCTTTTTTTCCAGTGATACCAAAAGTCACAATGTCCGATAGAATTCTAAAAACGTTATGACAGACCACCTAAAAAAAAAACGGAATGGAATTTTACAGTTTAATAATAATATGACTCCTTCAATGCACCTTTTGTATGAAAATACAAACCCTGTTTCCATATGAGTTGGGAAATTGTGTTAGATGTAAATATAAACGGAATACAATGATTTGCAAATCCTTTTCAACCCATATTCAATTGAAGGCACTACAAAGACAAGATATTTGATGTTCAAACTCATAAACTTTATTTTTTTTTGCAAATAATAATTAACTTAGAATTTCATGGCTGCAACACATGACAAATTAGTTGGGAAAGGGCATGTTCACCACTGTGTTACATGGCCTTTCCTTTTAACAACACTCGGTAAACGTTTGGGAACTGAGGAGACACATTTTTGAAGCTTCTCAGGTGGAATTCTTTCCCATTCTTGCTTGATGTACAGCTTAAGTTGTTCAACAGTCCGGGGGTCTCCGTTGTGCTATTTTAGGCTTCATAATGCGCCACACATTTTCAATGGCAGACAGGTCTGGACTACAGGCAGGCCAGTCTAGTACCCGCACTCTTTTACTATGAAGCCACGTTGATGTAACACGTGGCTTGGCATTGTCTTGCTGAAATAAGCAGGGGCGTCCATGGCAACGTTGCTTGGATGGCAACATATGTTGCTCCAAAAGCTGTATGTACCTTTCAGCATTAATGGTGCCTTCACAGATGTGTAAGTTACCCATGTCTTGGGCACTAATACACCCCCATACCATCACACATGCTGGCTTTTCAACTTTGCGCCTATAACAATCCGGATGGTTATTTTCCTCTTCGGTCCGGAGGACACGACGTCCACAGTTTCCAAAAACAATTTGAAATGTGGACTCGTCAGACCACAGAACACTTTTCCACTTTGTATCAGTCCATCTTAGATGAGCTTAGGCCCAGCGAAGCCGACGGCGTTTCTGGGTGTTGTTGATAAACGGTTTTCGCCTTGCATAGGAGAGTTTTAACTTGCACTTAAAGATGTAGCGACCAACTGTAGTTACTGACAGTGGGTTTCTGAAGTGTTCCTGAGCCCATGTGGTGATATCCTTTACACACTGATGTCGCTTGTCGATGCAGTACAGCCTGAGGGATCGAAAGGCCATGAGCTTAGCTGCTTACATGCAGTGATTTCTCCAGATTCTCTGAACCCTTTGATGATATCACGGACCGTAGATGGTGAAATCCCTAAATTCCTTGCTTGACAAAGGTTTTTCTTAAACTGTTCAACAATTTGCTCACACATTTGTTGACAAAGTGGTGACCCTCGCCCCATCCTTGTTTGTGAATGACTGAGCATTTCATGGAAGGTGCTTTTATACCCAATCCTGGCACCCACCTGTTCCCAATTTGCCTGTCCACCTGTGGGATGTTCCAAATAAGTGTTTGATGAGCATTCCTCAACTTTATCAGTATTTATTGCCACCTTTCCCAACTTCTTTGTCACGTGTTGCTGGCATCAAATTCTAAAGTTAATGATTATTTGCAACAACAAAAAAATGTTTATCAGTTTGAACATCAAATATGTTGTCTTTGTAGCATATTCAACTGAATATGGGTTGAAAATTATTTGCAAATCATTGTATTCCGTTTATATTTACATCTAACACAATTTCCCAACTCATATGGAAACGGGGTTTGTACCTTACCACGTTTTCACTTTTGTGAGAGTATTTTCTTTCACTTCAGTAAACAACAGATGAGCCGTCGTGATAAAAAGGAAGGCGTGTACAGAATGTGTTGCTGCTCGTAGGTGCCTATCCAGTTATGTATCATTTCAGTATAGCTGGAAAAGCGCCCTTGAAACAAAAACATCCACCAAACTCATTTTGAAATTCACACTGTTGCTTTTTCATCAAAAAGGCTGCTGTCAGCACATATTCCAGACGCGCTGGCAGGGCTCCAAATGGCAGCCTCTCCCCCATAGACACACCTCAGTCTAGCAATGAGCCACTACACGGAGACCTCGTAGAGAGGTTAATGTGCAACATGACATTTCAGCCGTCGAATAATGGGGGTCCGCTGCAGTAAACTGGGATAACTAGTAAACCAAACTCTAAACCCACGGTCACGCTGGCAGTGAAAACACGTTTCCAGCACGCTAATCCAACGATGAACCAAAGACAAAACAAAAGATACAACATTTAAAAGTGTGGAGTGCCAACCAAAATAGTTACATAACCACGACGAGTGTCAGATTGCAGAATCTGTTTCAACCTTTCCTCATGTTCCCTTGACAAACAAACAGGCTATTGTTCACTCTGACTCACAAGGGATGCAAAAGCACCATGCTAAGATTCTTTTTTTCCCCTTCTTCTTCCATTCTGAGTGTCTTCAATTTCAGCTACGGAAGGGAAGAGCAAAACACGGAAGGTGTGGCGCCGTTGTGTTTAGGTGTGTTTGTGCTCAAAGAGTTCCAAGTCTCGCTTGCAGGAAGTGCAGACTGTACAACACAATAGAAGAACAACATGACTGCGAGATTTGCTCACACAAGAAAGCAATGAAGGAAATACTTTTTGCACTAGGATTGCGCGGTATGGACGATAGAAAATATATCAATTTGGCCGACCGTAGAGTTTTAATACAAAACCCAAAACCAGTGAAGTTGGCACGTTGTGTAAATCGTAAATTAAAACAGAATACAATTCAATAGACTGCAATCATTATCACAATTTCAGAAGGGTTAAAACCATTAAAAATCAGTTCCCAGTGGCTTATTTTATTTTTCGAAGTTTTTTTCGAAATTTTACCCATCACGCAATATCCCTAAAAAAAGCTTCAAAGTGCCTGATTTTAACCATCGTTATATACACCCGTCCATTTTCCTGTGACGTCACATAGTGATGCCAACACAAACAAACATGGCGCATAGAACAGCAAGCTATAGCGACATTAGCTCGGATTCAGACTCGAATTTCAGCGGCTTAAGCGATTCAACAGATTACGCATGTATTGAAACGGATGGCTGTAATGTGGAGGCAGGTAGCGAAAACGAAATTGAAGAAGAAACTGAAGCTATTGAGCCGTATCGGTTTGAACCGTATGCAAGCGAAACCGACGAAAACGACACGACAGCCAGCGACACGGGAGGAAGCGAGGACAAATTCGGCGATCGCCTTCTAACCAACGATTGGTATGTGTTTGTTTGGCATTAAAGGAAACTAACAACTATGAACTAGGTTTACAGCATATGAAATACATTTGGCAACAACATGCACTTTGAGAGTGCAGACAGCCCAATTTTCATCAATTAATATATTCTGTAGACATACCCTCATGTCAGCAGGCCAGGGAAGCTAGGGTCGATATTCTTCTCTTGATCATTTTCGGTGGCATAAGGGACGGTGTGAGCCAAGACATCCAGGGGGTTTAGCTCGCTCGTCTGCGGGAACAAACTGCCGCCATTTCTTGCCGTGCTACCCAGGACCTTTGTCCCTGAATTGCTCACACACTCCGGCAGATTCAATGGGGGTCTGGCGGCAGATTTCTTTGACTTTATCGTTGGAAATGCATCTGCTTTGAGTGTCGCAGGATATCCACACATTCTTGCCATCTCTGTCGTAGCATAGCTTTCGTCGGTAAAGTGTGTGGAACAAACATCCAATTTCTTGCCACTTTCGCATCTTTGGGCCACTGGTGCAACTTGAATCCGTCCCTGTTCGTGTTGTTACACCCTCCGACAACACACCGACGAGGCATGATGTCTCCAAGGTACGGAAAACAGTCGAAAAAACGGAAAATAACAGAGCTGATTTGACTCGGTGTTTGAGAAAATGGCGGATTGCTTCCCGATGTGACGTCATCACTCCGAGAGCGAATAATAGAAAGGCGTTTAATTCGCCAAAATTCACCCATTTAGAGTTCGGAAATCGGTTAAAAAAATATATGGTCTTTTTTCTGCAACATCAAGGTATATATTGACGCTTACATAGGTCTGGTGATAATGTTCCCCTTTAACTTAGAATTTAATGGCAGCAACACATTGCAAAAAAGTTGTCACAGGGGCATTTTTACCACTGTGTTACATGGCCTTTCCTTTTAACAACACTCCGTAAACATTTGGGAACTGAGGGGACCAATTTTTTAAGCTTCTCAGGTGGAATTCTTTCCAATTCTTGCTTGATGTACAGCTTAAGTTGTTCAACAGTCCGGGGTCTCCGTTGCGGTATTTTAGGCTTCATATTGCGTCACACATAGGCGATATATCGAATATACTCGATATATCACGGGTTTGTCTCTGTGCGATATAGAAAATGACTATATTGGTGATATTCGAGTATACGTTCTCACGCAGTTGCTTTTAGCTGTGGGCATTACACTACAGGCTTTTATCACTATTTCTTGTCTCTGCTTCTCACAGAGACATAAAACAAGCGCACCTTCTTACATACGTCACATACGTATACATACACATACCCTAAAGGTGACTGTGTAAACAGAGCGATGTCCCCATTAAGTAAGCATTGCCAGAACAAACACACACACACACACACGTTTTGTTTGTGCACGTGCATCTAAAATGTAACTGCAGAGGAGCGATTGCATTTGAGAAGGCTACATCATGCATGTGCATGTTTTTGCCCCCAGTCTATTTTTGTGGTGTTTTGAGTGTTTCAACAACACACACACACACACACACACACGCTCACACACTCACACTCAACCTTTGTATCTGTGTCAAGTGTAGCTGGGTTAAACAGTGACAGAGTTAATCATGACGGCAGTCTCCTTCATGTCACAATGTTTGCTCATGTTCACGTGTCACTTTTTAAATTATTCCTCCGTACGGTCGTCATGTAAAACATTTTGTTTTGAAGGGGGGATTGCAAACTTCCTGTAGATTTTTGCTGGGGGATGTCAATCTATGAAATATAGGTCTAAGTGAGACCTACATAGAGGTTTTTGTTTCATGTCTCTCCGACCTTCCTAGTGGGAGTTACAGGCAGTTTTGTCATTTTATTCTTCCTAGGAGCAGTTTTGTCTGTGTTTTATTCCTAGGGGGCGCTAGAGCGCAATTTTGAGATTTGGGGTTAGGTTTCAGTCGTGGAATTAACACATTATTATGCCTAATTTTGTTGTGATGCCCCGCTGGATGCATTAAACAATGTAACAAGGTTTTCCAAAATAAATAAACTCAAGTTACGGAAAAAAATGCCAACATGGCACTGCCATATTTATTATTGACGTCACAAAGTGCATTCTTTTTTTTAACATGCCTCAAAACAGCAGCTTGGAATTTGGGACATGCTCTACCTGAGAGAGCATGAGGAGGTTGAGGTGGGCGGGGTTGAGGTGGTTGGGGGGGGTGGTATATTGTAGCGTCCCGGAAGAGTTAGTGCTGCAAGGGATTCTGGGTATTTGTTCTGTGTTACGGTGCGGATGTTCTCCCGAAATGTGTTTGTCATTCTTGTTTGGTGTGGGTTCACAGTGTGGCGCATATTTGTAACAGTGTTAAAGTTGTTTATACGGCCACCCTCAGTGTGGCCTGTATGGCTGTTGACCAAGTATGACTTGCATTCACTTGTGTGTGTGAAAAGCCATAAATATTATGTGACTGGCAGTGCCTTTAAGGTTTATTGGCGCTCTGCACTTCTCCCCACGTCCGTGTACACAGCTGCGTTTTTTAAAAAGTCATAAATTTTACTTTTTGAAACCGACATAGATCATTTTGAAACCGATACCAATAATTTCCGATATTACATTTTAAAGCTTTTATCGGCCGATAATATCGGCAGTCCGACATTATCGGACATCTCTAATACTGACTGATATTGGAGCCTTGAGTATTGGCCGATACCAACTGGACATGATATCAGCACGACTCAGACATACTTTTTTGTGTGTGCGCGTAAAATTAGAACAGGGTTGATAAAGTGAAATTACTCAAACAGAGAACAATGGTAGGTATGAAAAACACTTTTATTGTTATTATTTATTTATTATTTTTATGATTAACCATCTGGAATGGACTTATGCTGTCTTTAAGTTGAGGTGGAGTGGTGATTGTTTTTCACCGACATCTAATGATCACAATTTTTTTTTAATTTAAGCTCATGGCGCAATAAGTTGAATAGTGCGGACATGTTTTTTTGTACTGTACACTTCTGCCTTGAAGACTTTGTAACTGTATGTAATATGCTACTACAATTTTTGGATGTATATATTGGACTGCAATATTGTTTATTTAAGCACACTTATTATGCTACTTTAACATGTGTGCTATTGTGTGCTTAGCTGCTGTGTAGCTGCAAGCTTGAAATTGAACGGAATTGAATTGGAAAAAAGTTGTGTAGCTGCTAGCTCCTAATAGCCTAGAGCAGGGGTCGCCAACCCGCGGCTCTTTAGCGCCGCCCTAGTGGCTTTCTGGAGCTTTTTCAAAAATGTATGAAAAATGTAAAAAGTTGAGGGGAAAATATTTTTTGTGTTGTTTTAATATGGTTTCTGTAGGAGGACAAACATGACACAAACCTCCCTAATTGTTATAAAGCACACTGTTTATATTAAACATGCTTCACTGATTCCAGTATTTGGCAAGCGCTGTTTTGTCCTAGTAATTTTGGCGGTCCTTGAACTCACCGTAGTTTGTTTACATGTATAACGTTCTCCGACTTTCTAGGACGTGTTTTATGCCACTTCTTTTTCTGTCTCATTTTGTCCACCAAACTTTTAACGTTGTGTGTGAATACACAAAGGTGAGTTTTGTTGATGTTATTGACTTGTGTGGAGTGCTAATCAGACATATTTGGTCACTGCATGACTGCAAGCTAATCGATGCTAACATGCTATTTAGGCTAGCTATATGTACATATTGCATCATTATACCTCATTTGTAGGTATATTTGAGCTCATTTAGTTTCCTTTAAGTCATCTTAATTCAATTTATATCTCATGACACACTATCTGTATGTAATATGGCTTTTATTTTTTTGCGGCTCCAGACAGATTTGTTTTTGTATTTTTGGTCCAATATGGCTCTTTCAACATTTTGGGTTGCCGACCCCTGGCCTAGAGCCTACCGACGATGTTAACCTTTTGAAAATGACTAAAGACCAACCTTGTGTGCTTATTGGCTGATATTAATCCGATAAGATATTCGCAAGCACCGTAGGTACTTTCTTGTCTTTGAGTTTTTCCTTGCACGGATGTGGATTTTAATCAAGGGATCTCGCTGTGATTTTTTGAAGCCCTTTGAGACTATTATTATGTTGTTTTTTATTATATTTTTTATTTATTTTTATTTTAGTATGGAATGTTAGAAAAGGCTTGATCAATGGTAGATATGGACATTTATTTATTTATCTATTAGCTACTAACTGTTTGGAATGGACGTTTGCTGTCTTTAATCAAACTGAAGTGGAGTGGTAACTGTTTTTGGCAACAACTGGTGGTCACAATAATTCATTAAGTTAAGCTTGGGATGAATGATGCGGACACATTTGTTACTGGATGCTTTCTATAACACTTCTGCCTTGGAGGCTGTATCTGTAAGTAATATGCAACTCTAGCTGTGTGTACATGGACACATTTAAGCAGATTAGAAGCCTAACCGGAATAAAAATGCTTCATGTAAACACGCCATTTGGAATATTCTGACCCGATCCAAATTTCATTCCGATTGACACAGGTGGTTTGTGCCGATGGCGATTGTCCTGCTGTTGTCTCCCCCCATTCAACATGTACAGAAGTAACGCTATATACTGTTGTGTTTGTTGCTTTAAAACGAGACTAGCAAAAACAAAAGTATGGTCTTGAGTGTCATGTGTCGATGTAACAATAAAAGAAGGCATCCAGCTGTTTTATTCACTACCTGACAGCTGCTTCAAGTGCTAACTGATAGCCTCAAACAGAAACAAAGAATGTCGTAACATGACAACATAAATGGCACAGAGCAGCTCCATTTCAAAAAGAGCGGTAAAACAAAAGTAGTGAAAAGAAGGAAATAATGATAAATAAGTACCGTGATAACATCGGACAAGCAGATAAGCACAAAGCCATGTTTGTTTACAGTGAAAGTCTACTGCTTCTTCAGCACTTGCAATGAGCAAACTTGTTCAAAAGATGGCGCCACAGCACAAGCAAGAACACATATTTCCGTTTATGGTGTGTACTGCGCATGTCAAGGTAAAGTATTTCGATTAAAGGTAAGATGCATGAAAATGCACGTCATAATCAGATTATTTTTTTCAGGGTCAATGTACACCAGGGGTGTCAAACTCATTTTAGCTCAGGGGCCACATGGAGGAAAATCTGTGCACACGCGGGCCAGACTATTAAAATCATGACATTAAAACTAAAAAAATAACGACAACTTCAGATTGTTTTCTTTGTCTTACTTTGGCCAAAAATAGAACAAACCCATTCTGAAAATATAAATATAAAAATATAGAAAAAAATACCGGCAGCGGTAAAGTTTAGATCCATGAAGGAAAGAAGAAAGTGAATGAATGTTTATAACTGAATAAATTGACATATGTATAAAAAAATATGTTTTCTTACTCAGTGGCCTAGTGGTTAGAGTGTCCGCCCTGAGATCGGTAGGTTGTGAGTTCAAACCCCGGCCGAGTCATACCAAAGACTATAAAAATGGGACCCATTACCTCCCTGCTTGGCACTCAGCATCAAGGGTTGGAAATGGGGGTTAAATCACCAAAAATGATTCCCTGGCGCGGCATCGCTGCTGCCCACTGCTCCCCACTGCTCCCCTCACCTCCGAAGGGGGTGAACAAGGGGATGGGTCAAATGCAGAGGACAAATTTCACCACACCTAGTGTGTGTGTGACAATCATTGGTACTTTAACTACTTTAACTTAACTTATGACAACCTTTTTCCAAAACACAATATAGAATGTGGGATATAACAGGATAATGCATACATTTATCATTTGTTTTCAAAACGGTTACAAAAAAGTGGGACCCCATTTTTATGATTTGATGGGGTCCCTGAGACCCCATTTTGAAAATTCCTAGCGCCAACACTGATGGAGTATTGTTGCGTGCAAAACAGCAGCAGGCGGCTGTGGCCTGTGGGCCGGTTCTAATACTAATCAAATATCATCCCGGGGATCCATAGATAATTCATTCTCGACTTTGACACATAGGATGTACACAGGAACATTCTAATCCGAATGATAATCTGATTAAATACATTTTGTCCATGTATACGTGGCTAGTGATTATATTATATTTGTTTATATTGAAAAATGCTGTTTTAGACTGCAATATTGCTCAACTAAGGACACTTACCGTATTTTTCGGAGTATAAGTCGCACCGGAGTATAAGTCGCACCTGCCAAAAATGCATAATAAAAAAGGGAAAAAACATATATAAGTCGCACTGGAGCCCGGCCAAACTATGAAAAAAACTGCGACTTATAATCCGAAAAATAGGGTAGTTATTGTGTATGTCTAGCTTGTGTGGTATTTTAAAGTTAAAGTACCAATTGTCACACACACACTAGGTGTGGCGAAATTATTTTCTGCATTTGACCCATCACCCTTGATCACCCCCCTGGGAGGTGAGGGGAGCAGTGAGCAGCAGCGGTGGCCGCGCTTGGGAATCATTTTTGGTGATTTAACCCCCAATTCCAACCCTTGATGCTGAGTGCCAAGCGGGGAGGTAATGGGTCCCGTTTGTATAGTCTTTGGTATGACTCACAACCTACCGATCTCAGGGCGGACACTCTACTGTGCTTAGCTTTGTGTAGCTGCTAGCTATTACATACCTGCCAAAATCAGAAAAACCTAGTAGCCAGGGTCCAGGGGCCGCAGGCCCCGGTAGGTCCAGGACAAAGTCCTGGTGGGGGGTTCATTCGCCCCCCGACGCAAAATGATTATTAGCATTCAGACAGGTTAAAATGTTGCTAAAACCATCACTTTTCTATCAGTCACAGTGACTTTTCAAAACAAAAATATTACAGCAAAAATCATATGGGTTGATTGGCATGTTTATTCTGTAAGCTAACTTCAATAGTTTGAAATTATTTTGACAGTTAATGCCAGTTATCCTGTCAACCTTTCACAAGACTTCAATTTGTTAATTGAAAGTATAAACAGTATAAACACTTTTTACAGTAAACAAATGGTAAAACAGTACTAAACAATTCCATTAAAAAAAAAATTGGTGTCATTATTAACTTTCTGTCCAAGCTTGTATAATCTACTGCCTTGTTCAATTGTAAAAAATATTCTGTGCCTAAAATTCACATTTCTATCACAATTATCATACTGTAAACATGGTAAGCTAACTTCATTAAAATTAATAGTCCTGTCAATAGCATGGAATTACAATTCAAATGTAGTTTTTTTGTAAGCCTTTCAAAAGAATTCAAAATATGAAAAATTAATGAAAATTAATTTAAGCCATCAGACACTTGAAAAGTGGCACATCACATCTCTAATGTAATCATTTTAACTTTTCAACAGAAATAGCACTGCAAAAATATTAAGGACATACTTCTGTATTTTGGTAGTTATGCTGTCAACATTTAACAAGATTTCTTCAACTTGGACTTGAAAGCATAAATAGTATAAACACTTTTAACAGTACTAAACAATTCCAATAGATAACATTGGTGTCATTACCTTTTTGTGGCTAAAATCCAAATTTATTCTAGTCAATGCTCAATTATTGCCTCCGTAAATAAAACTTCGGCATTTATCACATCCAAAGAATCTGTTTGGGCGACGAAAAACGTTGAAAGTTTTCCACTTGTATCGCTAGCAACGGCATTAGACTTGTGTTTTTTTGTCCCAACGTGGTCTTTTACATCGCTAATTCCTCCGTGTCCGATCGAAAAATCTTGTCTGCACAAGGTGCAATTCGCGTAGTTTTCACCCTTTTTGGAACGGATAATTATTCCCGGATAGGCTTTTGAATATTCTTCACGGAATGACTGCAGTTTTCTTTTCGGTTTAAGACTCGTTTGCGATTTTTCTCCGGCTGATTCCATGATCGTTCGCTCGTTTGGAAACAATGGCAACTGGTGCCTCGTGCTTGGCAGCGGTGCTATAAATAGCCTCGCGCATGGCATTCGGAATGGCTCGATACGAAGTTACGGGAAGCAGTGTCGATTGTCATTGTTGTTACGCGATTTCGTGAATAAAACTTAAACTTTTTTTTTTTTTTTAAATTAATGAAAAACCGTATTTTTTATCACTGCAACCGTAACCCGGAATAGGTTGATGAAAACCGTACTAATTACGGGAAAACCGGAGTAGTTGGCCGGTATGCTATTATAGCCTACCATGTTTACCTTTTGTAAATAACTTGACAAAAATACAAGAAAATACCAAGTTTGTGTGCATATTCGAGGACATTTCAATGTTAACTGTCAGGAACGCTTTTTGTAGCTTATATTGCCAATTTTATAAGAAAGACGATTTAATTCGATACTTGTTTTTAAGCTGATATCGGATCGCGCCAGCCCTACATTCATGGCACTTTATTTACAAACAAAAGTAGATAAGAACTTTGGAGAAAATGGGGGATGGAGTTGAAATGTCCTACAAGTAAGCTGCAATGGAGGAGGAGGACAATGTGAGACCCCCCCCCATAGATTAATAAGAAGAGGTAGTGGTGGGGGAGCACATTCCTTTCCTCAAGAGCAAACAGGATGTGAGTACGAGAAGAATTAAACGAGGGGCTTGTGTCGCTATAGGAAGTGCAGCTGTTTGCTCTTAATGAGACGTACCTCCTCTCTACTGTGTTCATGGCAGTACTCACCCTGGAATCGCCATTGGTCGGTCTGAACGCCTGTGCCGGGTCCTTGTGGTATACCTTTAGACAGGAGTGGTCTGTGATGTTCCTGTAGGGGCAAGAGGTGGTCTGAGGTAAGAACGCAGCCCAGGTGTCGCCATCGGAATACGGTCGACGTCGCACCAGCCCGGTTCCCCTGAACAGCCCGGCCAAGGGCACATATCCCGACACAGGCATTGATAGTCTTGCATTAGTAGCCATTTTCGTCCTAAAAGCTTTACTTGTAGTAGTACTCCAAAGACATGATCGGAGCTGTTCTCTCGCTGTATGGGCTTTGAGGCCGGGAGGCTTGTGCCAACCTTAAGCAACCACGATTTTTACAGCCCTGATAAAGAGTCGGTCACAAAGTACACATCACACTGGAAGCGGAAGTCAGCTGCTTATCGTTTGAACAACGAGGACAAATATGTGTGCTTGACTCAAAGGCCTTGTTCACACTGCAGGTCGATTCCAATGGTTTTGCCCATATGTGACCTGAGGCCCTTTTCCACCAACCTCCCCACTTCCCTGGTTAAATAAAGTTCCCCCTGTGTTTCCACCAAAAACTACCCGGGTAGATTTAGTTCTTTAGGAACCTTTCCGAGTTCCTCCTAGCTACCATGAATTGATTAACGTGGACCCCGACTTAAACAAGTTAAAAAACTTATTGGGGTGTTACCATTTAGTGCAGGGGTCGGCAACCCGCGGCTCTAGAGCCGCATGCGGCTCTTTAGCACCGCCCTAGTGGCTCTCTGGAGCTTTTTCAAAAATGTATGAAAAATGGAAAAAGATGAGGGAAAAAAAAATATTTTTTTGTTTTAATATGGTTTCTGTAGGACGACAAACATGACACAAACCTCCCTAATTGTTATAAAGCACACTGTTTATATTAAACATGCTTCACTGATTCAAGTATTTGGCGAGCACCGTTTTGTCCTACTAATTGTGGCGGTCCTTGAACTCACCGTAGTTGGTTTACATGTATAACTTTCTCCGACTTTCTAGGATGTGTTTTATGTCACTTCTTTTTCGTCTCATTTTGTCCACCAGACTTTTAACGTTGTGCATGAATGCACAAAGGTGAGTTTTGTTGATGTTATTGACTTGTGTGGAGTGCTAATCAGACATATTTGGTCACTGTATGACTGCAAGCGAATCGATGCTAACATGCTATTTAGGCTAGCTATATGTACATATTGCATCATTATGCCTCGTTTGTAGCTATATTTGAGCTCATTTGGTTTCCTTTAAGTCCTCTTAATTCAATTTATATCTCATGACACACTATCTGTATGTAATATGGCTTTTAATTTTTTGCGGCTCCAGACAGATTTGTTTTTGTATTTTTGGTCCAATATGGCTCTTTCAACATTTTGGGTTGCCGACCCCTGATTTAGTGGTCAATTGAACGGAATATGTACTGTACTGTGCAATCTACTAATAAAAGTTCCAAGTTTCAAGGTGGGACTTTGGTGCTCTGGGTACATCTGTTAAAGGGGAACATTATCACCAGACCTATGTAAGCGTCAATATATACCTTGATGTTGCAGAAAAAAAGACCATATATTTTTTAAACCGATTTCCGAACTCTAAATGGGTGAATTTTGGCGAATTAAACGCCTTTCTATTATTCGCTCTCGGACGTGACGTCACATCGGGAAGCAATCCACCATTTTCTCACTTTCGTCGGTATGTTTAATGCATCCAGCGGGGCATCACGACAAAATTAGGCATAATAATGTGTTAATTCCACGACTGTATTTATCAGTATCGATTGATATCGGAATCGGTAATTAAGAGTTGGACAATATCGGAATATCGGATATCTGCAAAAAAGCCTGGGGAATCTGTGGTGGGCTGTCCTATTTCTGGGGCTGAGGTTGCAGAGGTAGTTTAAAAGCTCCTCGGTGGCAAGGCCCCGGGGGTGGATGACATCCGCCCGGAGTTCCTTAAGGCTCTGGATGTTGTGGGGCTGTCTTGGTTGACAAGACTCTGCAACATCGCGTGGACATCGGGGGCGGTACCTCTGGATTGTCAGACCGGGGTGGTGGTTCCTCTCTTTAAGAAGGGGAACCGGAGGGTGTGTTCCAACTATCGTGGGATCACACTCCTCAGCCTTCCCGGTGAGGTCTATTCAGGTGTACTGGAGAGGAGGCTATGCCGGATAGTCGAACCTCGGATTCAGGAGGAACAGTGTGGTTTTCGTCCTGGTCGTGGAACTGTGGACCAGCTCTATACTCTCGGCAGGGTCCTTGAGGGTGCATGGGAGTTTGCCCAACCAGTCTACATGTGCTTTGTGGACTTGGAGAAGGCATTCGACCGTGTACCCCGGGAAGTCCTGTGGGGAGTGCTCAGAGAGTATGGGGTAACGGACTGTCTTATTGTGGCAGTTCGCTCCCTGTATAATCAGTGTCAGAGCTTGGTCCGCATTGCCAGCAGTAAGTCGGACACGTTTCCAGTGAGGGTTAGACTCCGCCAAGGCTGCCCTTTGTCACCGATTCTGTTCATAACCTTTATGGACAGAATTTCTAGGCGCAGTCAGGGCGTTGAGGGGATCTGGTTTGGTGGCTGCAGGATTAGGTCTCTGCTATTTGCAGATGATGTGGTCCTGATGGCTTCCTCCTGCCAAGATCTTCAGCTCTTACTGGATCGGTTCGCAGCCGAGTGTGAAGCGACTGGGATGGGAATCAGCACCTCCAAGTCCGAGTCCATGGTTCTCTCCCGGAAAAGGGTGGAGTGCCATCTCCGAGTTGGAGAGGAGATCTTGCCCCAAGTGGAGGAGTTCAAGTACCTCGGAGTCTTGTTCACGAGTGGGGGAAGAGTGGATCGTGAGATCGACAGGCGGATCGGTGCGGCGTCTTCAGTAATGCGGACGCTGTATCGATCAGTTGTGGTGAAGAAGGAGCTGAGCCGGAAGGCAAAGCTCTCGATTTACCGGTCGATCTACGTTCCCATCCTCACCTATGGTCATGAGCTTTGGGTCATGACCGAAAGGACAAGATCACGGGTACAAGCGGCCGAAATGAGTTTCCTCCGCCGAGTGGCGGGGCTCTCCCTTAGAGATAGGGTGAGAAGCTCTGTCATTCGGGGGGAGCTCAAAGTAAAGCCGCTGCTCCTCCACATCGAGAGGAGCCAGATGAGGTGGTTCGGGCATCTGGTCAGGATGCCACCCGAACGCCTCCCTAGGAAGGTGTTTCGGGCACGTCCGACCGGTAGGAAGCCACGGGGAAGACCCAGAACACGCTGGGAAGACTATCTCTCCTGGCTGGCCTGGGAACGCCTCGGGATCCCCCGGGAGGAGCTGGACGAAGTGGCTGGGGAGAGGGAAGTCTGGGCTTCCCTGCTTAAGCTGCTGCCCCCGCGACTCGACCTCGGATAAGCGGAAGAAGATGGATGGATGGATGGCAAAAAAGCCATTATCGGACATCTCTATCAACAAGCTTTTTGGTGTGTTTAGTGGGACAAGCGAAAGTTAAGTCGGAGAAAAATGCGGTAGTTTATAAATTATTTAGGCAGGTAGCAAATGCGTCAAGGACCGGTACCAGTTCCCGGACCTGTGGTTGGGGACGACTGGTCTACATGACATGTAATGGCGGTGGTTGGTCCAAATTGTTCATAGTTTTCGTTTTACAGATCATCTTCAAGCTGCTTTAACCGTCTTTCATACGTGCCGAAGCCCTCCTCCAGGCCACGCCTCCTTCGACCGAGTTTGCAACCTGTCAGCCATAGGGCTGCAATTAGCAATTGTTTTGATTAGTCATCGATTATCTTAACGATTAGTCGGATAATGAAGCGTACACATGTTTAATGTTTCTAATTTTTGCATCAACTTTTAATTGCAGTTTACCGTATTTTTCGGACTATAAGGCGCACTTAAAATCCTTCTCAAAAATCGCCAGTGCGCCTTCTAACCTGGTGCGCCTAATGTACGGAATAATTGTGGTTGTGCTTACCGACCTCGAAACAATTTTATTTGGTACATGGTGTAAAGATAAGTCTGACCAGGAGATGGCAGTCATACATAAGAGATACGTGTAGACTGCAATATGACTCAAGTAAACATAAAGAACATTACACACGGCACTCAAAAATCGGTCAAAATGTTTTAGTATGATTTTGAAGCCGCACCGCTTGATGGATTGTCGGCCCATTACGGCTACCGTAGTCAGACATACAAGTATTACTATGGTGTGTGTATAAGCACCGCAAAATGTCACCCTTTAGCAGACATTACCTGGAGTTTTGTTTCACAATATTATGCAAAACCAACTTTTTTCACCTTCTTGGATTTTATCAAATAAATTTCCCCCCAAAAAATGCGACTTATACTCCAGTGCGACTTATATTTGTTTTTTCCCTTCTTTATTATGCATTTTGGGACGGTGAGATTTATACTCCGGAGCGATTTATAATCCGAAAAATACGGTAAGTAAGTACATTTTATTTATAAAGCGCTTTTTACAGATAAAATCACAAAGCGCTGTACAAAACATAAGTGAAGTAAAACAACAATTCAATTAAAACAAAAATGATACAAAGTGGATTAAAATTGATAGTTAAAAGGTGCATTAAAGGGGAACATTATCACCAGACCTATGTAAGCGTCAATATATACCTTGATGTTGCAGAAAAAATATCATACATTTTTTTAACCGATTTCCGAACTCTAAATGGGTGAATTTTGCCGAATTAAACGCCTTTCTAATATTCGCTCTCGGAGCGATGACGTGACGTCACATCGGGAAGCAATCCGCCATTTTCTCAAACACCGAGTCAAATCAGCTCTGTTTTTTTCCGTTTTTTTCCACTGTTTTCCGTACCTTGGAGACATCATGCCTCGTCGGTGTGTTGTCGGAGGGTGTAACAACACGAACAGGGACGGATTCAAGTTGCACCAGTGGCCCAAAGATGCGAAAGTGGCAAGAAATTGGACGAAATTTGTTCAAAATACGAGGCTTTGGGGAAAGCCGACAAAATGGTCAGTCGTTTGTTCCGCACACTTTACCGATGAAAGCTATGCTACGACAGAGATGGCAAGAATGTGTGGATATCCTGCGACACTCAAAGCAGATGCTGACATCAACTCCAAAACTGGACAGATCAGCTTTCAGGAAAAGAGAGCGGATGAGGGTATGTCTACAGAATATATTAATTGATGAAAATTGGGCTGTCTGCACTCTCAACGTGCATGTTGTTGCCAAATGTATTTCATATGCTGTAAACCTAGTTCATAGTTGTTAGTTTCCTTTAATGCCAAACAAACACATACCAATCGTTGGTTAGAAGGCGATCGCCGAATTCGTCCTCGCTTTCTCCCGTGTCGCTGGCTGTCGTGTCGTTTTCGTCGGTTTCGCTTGCATACGGTTCAAACAGATATGGCTCAATAGCTTCAGTTTCTTCTTTAATTTCGTTTTCGCTACCTGCCTCCACACTACAACCATCCGTTTCAATACATGCGTAATCTGTTGAATCGCTTAAGCCGCTGAAGTCCGAGTCTGAATCCGAGCTAATGTCGCTATAGCTTGCTGTTCTTTCCGCCATGTTTGTTTGTGTTGGCTTCACTATGTGACGTCACAGGAAAATGGACGGGTGTATATAACGATGGGATATTGCGTGATGGGTAAAATTTTGAAAAAAACTTCGAAAAATAAAACAAGCCACTGGGAACTGATTTTTAATGGTTTTAACCCTTCTGAAATTGTGATAATGTTCCCCTTTAAAAATTTGGAGAGCAGATTCTTTCTTTATATAAAAATAGCAGAGCGCTCCTGTTGTATAGACACGGCAATTTTTTTTATAACTCTCCCAAAATAAATAGACAAAAATCAACTGCCCACTGCATAGATTATACTCCGGCTTACCTGACATCGCTGAGCTCGTAGTACATGTTCCTCATGTCGTCTTTGACATAGACCGCCACGCTGGGCGACTCCAGCATCTTCATGGTGAGCATCTGAGGGAAGGCACTAACGAACAGGGCGCGGATCGTGTCGATGCTGGTGATCTCGTTGGGCATGCGGATCTGTTTGGTTTCGTCTCCGTACTGCAGGTAGAGCACGCCTGCAAGGAGATTACGGCTGTTAGCCACCAAGACCCTGAACAATGTAGGGCTGGGGAAACAATTATGTATCACGATACTTTTGAACAGTGTAGTCTTAATATACAAAAACCCAAAACCAGTGAAGTTGGCACGTTGTGTAATTCGTAAATAAAAACAGAATACAATGATTTTCAAATCCTTTTCAACTTATATTCAATTGAATAGACTGCAAAGACAAGATATTTGATGTTCAAACTGATAAACTTTATTTTTTTTGCAAATAATCATTAACTTAGAATTTAATGGTAGCAACACATTGCAAACAAGTTGTCACAGGGGCATTTTCACCACTGTGTTACATGGCCTTTCCTTTTAACAACACTCAGTAAACGTTTGGGAACTGAGGAGACCAATTTTTAAAGCTTTTCAGGTGGAATTCTTTCCCATTCTTGCTTGATGTACAGCTTAAGTTGTTCAACAGTCCGGAGTCTCCATTGTGGTATTTTAGGCTTCATAATGCGTCACACATTTTCAATGGGAGACAGGTCTGGACTACAGGCAGGCCAGTCGAGTACCCGCACTCTTTTACTATAAAGCCACGCTGTTGTAACACGTGGCTTGGCATTATCTTGCTGAAATAAGCAGGGGCGTCCACGATAACGTTGTTTGGATGGCAACAAATATTGCTCCTAAACCTGAATGTACTTTTCAGCATTAATGGTGCCTTCACAGATGTGTAAGTTACCCATGTCTTGGGCACTAATACACCCCCATACCATCACACATGCTGGCTTTTCAACTTTGCGCCTATAACAGTCCGGATGGTTCTTTTCCTCTTTGTTCCAGAGGACACGACGTCCACAGTTTCCAAAAACAATTTGAAATGTGGACTTGTCAGACCACAGAACACTTTTACACTTTGCATCAGTCCATCTTAGATGAGCTCGGGCCCAGCAAAGCGTTTCTGGGTGTTGTTGATAAATGGCTTTGGCTTTGCATAGTACAGTTTTACCTTGCACTTACAGATGTAGCGACCAAATGTAGTTACTGACAGTGGTTTTCTGAAGTGTTCCTGAGCCCATGTGGTGATATCCTTTACACACTGATGTCGCTTTTTGATGCAGTACCGCCTGAGGGATCAAAGCTGCTTTTATACACCCACCTGTTCCCAATTAGCCTGTTCACCTGTGAGATGTTCAAAATAAGTGTTTGATGAGTATTCCTCAACTTTCTCAGTCTTTTTTGCCCCTTGTGCCAGCTTTTTTGAAACATGTTGCAGGCATCAAATTCCAAATGAGCTAATATTTGCAAAAAATTAAGTTTCCAGTTCGAACGTTATTTATTTTGTCTTTGTAGTCTATTCAATTGAATATAGGTTGAAAAGGATTTGCAAATCATTGTATTCTGTTTTTGTTGACCATTTACACAATGTGCCAACTTCACTGGTTTTGGGTTTGTAGGTTACAGTTGTTATTTTTGTTTAAAGTCATGTTTTGGGGCAACTGTAAATCAAGGACGACAACGTACTGCTACCTCGCTGTGCGATGTTGTACAAAGGGTACAAAAGGTCAACAGTTCAAAGAAAACTGCACTTTTTTAAAAAACATTTTGCCCATTATTCACAATTCCTATGTGGGACAAGAACAGTCATGTGTTCCCTTTACTGTGCATTCCTTCTAGATAGTAAAAAACTGCTAGTACAAGGTGACGAACATTACAAGTAATGGACATTAAGCTATTCTGCCAACAAAACCCTCTGAGAAAACATCCAAAAAGCGCCAACAAAGCTTGATTTACACACCATGACCTGTACATTAGGATAGGATAGGACTTTATTGTCATTGCACAAGTACAACGAAACTATGTTTTCAGCACAAACCCGTTCAAGATTAGACAAACAAACAGTGTACAGGGTTACAGAACAGGAACGCTGATGGGTCGCCAAAGGCGCCCCGTAAAAGATGGGGAAAAAGGTAAAACGCTAGGGAACAAGATGAGTAAAAAAATACAATCAAGACTGGGCTCCTAAGGGGGCCTAGTCTGGAGTGGGAAAAAACCTCCATGCCATGCACACATAAACATGTTACGTTTAATCACGACAACTCGCAACAGAGGGGCGGGGAGTTGGAACCCTGGAGGTCGACTGCTGCTATGAAGCGCTGCCAGCCGTCCATCACCCCGAGGGGAATCAAGCGGTGGTGAAGGCGTGGGGTGGGGGAGGGGTTGTGTGTGTGTATATGCCCATTGTTTTGGGTATGTTGCTGTAGTGTTCATAGGCCTGGGGCCGTTCTGCATGCAAGCAAAAGTTCGACTCCAGGTGTCGTTGAGGAGGGAGGGAGGTCAAAAGCGTGCATCATTGAGGAGTCCTCTGGGATGTTTTCAGAACAGCCTGTTCCTGTTGTTTACAGCGTCAAGGCCATTCGAGGGAGTCAAATCGTAGATTAGGATGTTTGTTTTCCGCGAGCAGACATTACAATGGCTTGTCTGTTCTATTCGTTCATGCTGGCCCTCATATTACATTTTTCCTTTTCAGCAAGCTTCTCCATGATGTGATCCATCTTGCGATTCAGTTCAGAAATCGCCCCAGACTGTGATCCCACAGCCCGGCCCAATCTTTCCATTGCGACGAATAGCCTTTGGGCTCCTTGAGTGGCTGCCATCGTCTTACGAATTTGACGATACACCAGAGCAATGCCCAGCCCAATCAACAGGTGCCCCGCGATCCCGGTTCCAAATAGGTAGATGTCTTCCAAGTCCTCGATGGAAAGGACTGAGAGGCACATGATTCTCCATTTATCCCAGGAATCTCTCGCGTACCCCGCAGCAATGGTTCCATCAGGGCAGCCAGGCTCCCCAGAACCTCTTTTCCTCGTCGAAAAGATTTTGTCAATTGCGTCGAGAGTCCAGCTGATCATTTCCATGTCTGATGTTTAGATTTGGAGGACAGCGCAAAGAAAGAGGCTTCAAAAAAGTGTAGACAAGACAAAACAAAGAGAGCAAGCAGGGAGAAGAAGGGAGCGGAAAAAAAATGTGACTGCCCTCACCAGAGGCAAGACAGAAAAGAAGCAAAAGAGGACATGTCCGGTGAAAAGAGGACGTATGGTCAGTCTACCGTAGCCCGTTAGCTGCTAGCATGCTAGCAGCGATCGGTTTCACGTCCGTTGAAACCGATCGCTGCTAGTCCTCTTTTGCTAGCAGCTAACGGGCTAGGATAGACTGACCATACGTCCTCTTTTCACCAGACATGTCCTCTTTTGCGGAGCTGTCAGGGCGGAGTTTCTTAAATGCCTCAAATGTCCGGCGTTTTGAGTATTGTTTACACAACGTGCAGTACGCTACTTAATATGTCCGTGTGGAAACTCGTTCGGTACACCTCCGAACCGAACCGAAACCCCCGTACCGAAACGGTTCAATACAAATACACGTACCGTAACACCCCTATTATTTTGATTATTGTTTCTCAGCTGTTTGTAAATGTTGCAGTTCATAAATAAAGGTTAAAAAAAAAAAAAAAAACATATCCTCAGCGCATGCGCATAGCATAGATCTAACGAATCGATGAATAAATTAATCGCCAATCATTTTTACAATCGATTTTAATCGATTTAATCGATTAGTTGTTGCAGCCCTAATATATATATATATATATATATATATATATATATGTATATATATATATACATACACATATATATATATATACATATGTATACACATATATATACAGTATATATATATATATATATGTATGTGTATATATGTGTATATATATGTGTGTGTATATATGTATATATATATACACACACATATACTAAAAAAGTGCAGTATTCCTTCAGAAAAATGGTGCACAATGTGTATGTCATCCGGCAAGTAATATTTATGAGCTTATGTTGGCCAAATAGGGCTGTGTTTTTTCACCATGCATCAGAAGCCTCAAAGCAGGGTGTGTCTCGAGGACAGCGATTTAGGAAAACCAGATGTCCACAGAGTGTCTGGACACGCCCACACAGCACTTGTGTAAACAATAGCGGCCAAAAAAAAAAAAAATGTTCCACTTGTATTTTTGATCCATATCTCTGGAAAGTTCTGCTTGTCTATAGCAGGTTGGTCAGTGCGATTCATTGGTGAGGAGAAAATAAAGCTGATATTTCAAGCTGAGAACATGATAAAGCGCTGACATAAATAGCAGTTCACATTTCTGGGAAGAAAGTTGAACTTAAGGTGCTTGGACTGATAAAAAGACCGGGCCAGTAAAAGCGAGCAGACGTTAATGAGAGTTAACACAAGTCCAGCAAGCTCCATGAAGCAGACTGAAGGAGAGAGAGGGGGAATTAAAAGTGCTGACTCGACACGAGGAGCCCCGACTGGTGTGTTTGGGTTCCAGTAGTAATAACGTCACTCAGTCACAGCCTTTCCCCACGAGAGCCGCTCTGTTAGCACTTTTCGTCCAGATGTTTGCCAGCAAGACTGCAATTGGCTGAACATGCGTTGTGTAAATATGCAACATCACTGTGAACAAAGATGAATAGTCGTCTTGTGGTCCTGAGCGGCTGTTCCCAATCAGGACTCCGGATGCAACAATTAACCGGTTTTACTATTACCGTATTTTCCGGACCATAGGGCGCACCGGATTTTAAGGCGCACTGCCGATGAATGGTCTATTTTCAATCTTTTTTAATATATAAGGCGCACCGGATTATAGGGCGCATTAAAGGAGTCACATTATTATTATTTTTTCTAAATGTAAAGCACTTCCTTGTGGTCTACATAACATGTAATGGTGGTTCTTTGGTCAAAATGTTGCATAGATGATGTTTTACAGATCATCATTTCTGACAGTCGCTTCAGGATGCGCCGTTTTGTGGGCGGTCTTATTTACGTGGCTCACCTTCGACAGCGTCTTCTCCCCGTCATCTTTGTTGTAGCGGTGTAGCGTGCAAGGACGGGAGTGGAAGAAGTGTCAAAAGAAGGAGCTAACTGTTTTAATGACTGTGGAGGGAGGCGTGGCCAGCGCTGCCTGTGGGAGCGGAGCTCGCCGCCCCTGTCCAGGGTGCTGAGGACAGCGCGCTGAGACAGGGGCGTGTCAGGGCCGGCTTCGAAACACAGCTGAACAGGTGATTAGATTTCCCATGTGGTACGAGTTGTCTAATCACCTGTTGTCTTTAACAGTAGCGGTCGGGAACAGCAGGGGAGGAGGACTTGGAGAACTTGGAGAGTTGGAAGAGACAGCGACTGAAAAGTCGAATTGAAACTGTATGATTAAAACTCTGTTCAACTCTGCACGCCTGTCTCCTGTGACGTGTGTCGCAGCGGAACCGTTAGGAAGCGACTTCCACAAAGACTTTACTTCAATCAATAACGGAGCAGCATCTCCTCATCCGGAAACAACAACAAGGTGTGTCCCGTGAAAAACCGTCCGACCGGAACTCTCTAATAACTAAAGTTCCTTGGGTGAATAATGTAAACTCACTACACCAGTATGTTTTAGCGCTTTCATGGCGTGTTTACTGACAGATATAAGTAAGAACTTCACACTACTTTATATTAGAAATGGCAACAGTGGAGGATGAATGTCCTATAACAAGAAGATAGAGAAAAAGAAGAAGCTTATCGACTATAGAGTCGTCACAGACTACAAAGGCGGATGCGCACAATTTTTCAAGATTTATGCAGATCCCAAATACAGATCAGCAGGTACCAGAAGGTAAGAAAAGTTGCTTTTGCATAATATTGCGAAACAAAACGCCAGATAATATGTCTTACCTTATACACACACCATAATAATACTTGTATGTTGAAGCTAGGGCTGGGCGATATATCGATATACTCGATATATCGTGGGTTTGTCTCTGTGCGATATAGAAAATGACTGATATTCGAGTATACGTTCTCACGCAGTTGCTTTTAGCTGCTGGCATTACACTAAAGGCTCTTCTCTCTCTTTCTAGTCTCTCCTTCTCACAGAGATGACAAGACAAGTGCACCTTCTTACAGAGAGGTAGCAGCATGGGTAACGTTAGCTGTGGTGCGAGTGGTAATACGAGAGAAAAAAGGTGCAAATCTGGTAACAAATGAAGGAACAATTAATTCCCAAGAAAAACAGCACGGGGTCCATCGTCTGGCGGTGGTTTGGCTTCAAGTGGGAATATGTCGAACAGACAACCGTAATTTGTCAAGTGTGGGGCAAAAGCGTAGCTGCCTACACAAAGTAGCATTACTGATAATATGTAGCATCATTTGAAAAGTCACCTGCTAGACAGAGAATGAAGAGTGCTTACTCCGCATGTCAACATCTCAGTTCGGTGCCACACCAACAAAATGCAGAGGCAACCATTTCCACATCAACACCGTATGAAAGAAATAGTACACGACATAAGGAGATAACGTCCGCGGGAACCTACCACATAGCGAAGGATTTGATTTCCTATTATGCAGCTCATTTTTATTTGACACTTATTGACATATCTTGTGTGACACCAGGCACAAAAGTGCACTTTATTTGTTTTAAACTATTATAGTGGTGTTCTGTACAAAAAGTGCACTTTAATTTAGTGTTGTTTTGATATGTCATCTTAGTGACATCATGCACAAAAGTGCACTAATAGCTTGTTTTAAAATGTCTCTGACAATCTTGCACTTTCTGTTTTGGAAATGACATGAATGTTTGTGCCGCTGCTTAATAACTGTTAATAAATACACTTTTGCTAAATTGACTTAGTTGTGATTTCCCTCTCTGCATGAAAGTTAAAAGTAGCATATATTAATGCAGTATGAAGAATGTAGACACATAGAATCATCATACTGCTGTGATTATATGCATCAAGTGTTCATTCAAGGCGAAGGCAAAATATGGAGATATATATCGTGTATCGTGACATGGCCTAAAAATATCGAGATATTAAAAAAAGGCCATATGGCCCAGCCCAATCCATCAAATATTTTGATAGATTTCACCATTACAAAACGGCTGCCTGTAGCGAGACTCACCGAGCGAGCGGTCCTTGGTCTGGTTGGTGGACCGCACCACGGGCAGGCTGGCGCGTATCCGGGTGCCCCGGGTGAAGCCCAATGGCACTTCAACCTCAGACATGGCCTCCAGCGAGTCCAGCGAAGTCAAGGAGAGGTGGTCGACTTGGTCGCCCACGCCAGGCAGGGGGCTGTGGCTGTGCTTGGGGCTTCTACTCTGAAAAGGAAGGCGGGGCACAGAAGATGAGTCTCTGGACGATGGAGCTTACACAAATGTAGTAGCTAGCGTTAAGGATATGGCCTAAAATCGACACATATCGCAGCCTCCGGTGATAACAATATACATCACCATATAATATTTGTCATATAAATGATAATAGAACCATGCTGATGTTTGCGCTAACATCATTTCCAGTTGTATTATTTTATCAAAACTATTATTCATCTACTTCCTAATTTACTGTTAATATCTGATTACTTTCTGGAGCTGCTGATTACATTGTTGATCACGATTATAAAAACAATACAAAGGACCAACAATGTCAAATTAATATGACAATTATTTTGTTATATGCTTTTATTGCATATAATATTTTGAGCAAAATTACGAAACATATGCAAAAACTACTTTTGGCTCTGATTTAAAGTCCTAAATTCCTGTTAACAATAACAAACAAAAAAAAACAAAAAAAATGTTTGACAGCACAAAATATCTATGCTTGGTATTGTACCGGTACCAAAATATTGGTGTCGGGACAACACTAGTGTCGATGTTTGTTTAAAGTATATTTTTTATTGCTTCTTTATTTATTTATTAGATGCCTTTTACTGAATATGCATAAGCACTCTTTTAATATTATGTGATGATGCGTATTATACTGTATTCTTTGTTTTATGTGATTGTATGTCGACTTGTCTGCAATAAAGCGATTATAAAAACAATACAAAGGACCAACAATGTCAAATTAATATGAAAATTATTTTGTTATATGCTTTTATTACATATAATATTTTAAGCAAAATAACTAAACATATGCAAAAACTACTATTGGCTCTGATTTAAAGTCCTAAATTCCTGTTAACAATAACAAAAAAATATATAAATATATTTTTTTGTGATAGCACAAAATATCGATCGACTATGCTTGGTGTTGTACCAGTACCAAAATATTGATATCGGGACAACACTAGTGTTGACGTTTGTTTAAAGTATATTTTTTATTGCTTTTTTATTTATTTATTAGATGTCTTTTACTGAATATGCACAAGCACTCTTTTAATATTATGTGACGATGCCTTTTATACTGTATTCTTTGTTTTATGTACTTTATGTGATTGTATGTCGACTTGTCTGCAATAAAGCGATTATAGAACAATACAAAGGACCAACAATGTCAAATTAATATGAAAATTATTTTGTTATATGCTTTTATTGCATAGAATATTTTGAGCAAAATTACGAAACATATGCAAAAACTACTATTGGCTCTGATTTAAAGTCCTAAATTCCTGTTAACAATAAAAAAAAAAAAAAAATAACAAAAAAAAAAAAATATATATATATATATATATTTTTTTTTTGATAGCACAAAATATCGATCGACTATGCTTGGTATTGTACCGGTACCAAAATATTGGTATCGGGACAACACTAGTGTCGACGTTTGTTTAAAGTATATTTTTTATTGCTTCTTTATTTATTTATTAGATGTCTTTTACTGAATATGCACAAGCACTCTTTTAATATTATGTGACGATGCCTTTTATACTGTATTCTTTGTTTTATGTTCTTTATGTGATTGAATGTCGACTTGTCGGCAATAAAGCGATTATAAAAACAATACAAAGGACCAACAATGTCAAATTAATATGAAAATTATTTTGTTACCGGTATATGCTTTTATTACATAGAATATATTGAGCAAAAATAACGAAACATTTGCAAAAACTACTATTGGCTCTGATTTAAAGTCCTAAATTCCTGTTAACAATAACAAAAAAAATATATATATATTTTTTTGACAGTAAGAAATATCGATCGACTATGCTTGGTATTGTACCGGTACCAAAATATTGGTATCGGGACAACACTAGTGTCGATGTTTGTTTAAAGTATATTGTTTATTGCTTCTTTATTTATTTATTAGATGCCTTTACTGAATATGCACAAGCACTCTTTTAATATTATGTGATGATGCCTTTTATACTGTATTCTTTGTTTTATGTACTTTATGTGATTGTATGTCGACTTGTCTG